>NC_063163.1:43823598-43950731 GCF_023159225.1 Perognathus longimembris pacificus | reverse complement strand
GCGTGGTGTCTGTCTGTGTATGTGCCTCTCTATCTCTGTCTCTGTCTCTGTCTTTCTCTCTCTAAGTGAAGTAGAAAAGAGCACATGTGTATTGGGATGTAGATGCCAGGGGGCTTTTTTTTTTTTTTTTTTTGGCCAGTCCTGGGCCTTGGACTCAGGGCCTGAGCACTGTCCCTGGCTTCTTCCCGCTCAAGGCTAGCACTCTGCCACTTGAGCCACAGCGCCGCTTCTGGCCGTTTTCTGTATATGTGGTGCTGGGGAATCGAACCTAGGGCCTCGTGTATCCGAGGCAGGCACTCTTGCCACTAGGCTATATCCCCAGCCCCGCCAGGGGGCTTTTAAGTGTATTGATTAGAAGTCAAATAAGTAGATTGTGTATATGTTGTGCTGAGGAATCAAACATATGTAGATTATTTCTTACCTTCATTTCCCAGGGTTCCAGTTTGGTCTCCAAGTAAATGTGTAATGTGATAGGCGTTTGGAAAATCACCATCATTAGGCAACCTTAGCATCACTTGAGAACTTGCTATTGTGAAAGGAAAATACCTCAGGCTCTCCCTTAGATTTGCAACTTAGGCTCAGGAAGTAGTCCAGTCTGTTGCCTGCCTGATATGTACATAGTGGCTATAGGGAATCTCTGCTACCGAAAAGGGTAACGCAATGGGCAAAACTCAGTTTACTTGGTTAGGGGGGTGGGGTCAGGGAATGAAAAGTTACTGATCTTAAACCAAAATATTTAGTCGACAGATTCTAATAAACATATTGCCATTTCTCTACAACATAGTTTCTCAACCTTAGCATTATTGACAGTTTAGATTAGATTATTATTTACTGGGGCAGGATCAAGAAAGAGAAGAAATATTCTAAAACTCTCCCTCAGTTTACTTTCAATGAGGTGTCTAGAAGCATTTCTAGCCTCCAGCACTACATTTGGTTCTGACATCCCAAAGCATATCAACATAGTACAAAATTTCTTCTGTGGCTGGGGCTACAGCTGACTGACTGAACATTAGTGCAGCATGCACAAGGCCCTGGGGTTGAAGAATTAGTACACCCTGCCACCTACACACAGTTTGATATCCACACTTGATAAACTCTTCTATTTCTGAACCAAAACATACTCTTTTCAAATTTATGTATAAATTTGTTTAGAGTGGTATCTATCTTCCGACCTCTGCGGTTTATTACTCTGTTGAGACTGCTTCATCTTGTGAACCAGAGGAGACACCTTGAACAAGCCACCAGACGGCTGGTGAGTGCATAAAGCATGAAATACTTGCAAGAGTTGTAGATAACAATGCAAATTTCTTTGTGGTTGATTTATTTTACAAATTGATTATATTTTTTTAACTCCTAGGTGTCAAGAGATAGGAAACGATTCAAGGAAGAAGGATTTGATCTTGACTTAAGCTATATTACTGGTTTGTAAACTTAACTGCTGATTTATTTACATTAATTGCAGTACTGGGTTGTGAAGCTGTCTTTTGATTGACTTACCTTAATTTTACTTTTTTCTTGAGTAATAATATTTTTTTGGTTTCCCAAACCAAAATACTTGTGTCTAAGCAATATTGATTTGTGTTTTGGTTTACGTTTTGTTACTTTTGTTGTGTGGTGTTGGGAATGAACTCAGACACCCATGCTTGTTATGGAGGTGCTCTACCATTTGAGCCACATACTATACCCTTTTGGTTATTTTCAAGATAGAGTCTTCCTTTATGTGCCAGTTGTTCCTGGGCAACAATTCTTCTACTTGTGCTTACTTGTGTCACTGGGGATGATGAAGGTATGCTACTGCATTAAGCCATAAGATGAGATGAGGTCTTCCTATGATCCCTCATCTTCCTTTATCTTTCTTTCCTTTCCTTTTCTTTCTTTCTTTCTTTATTTCTTCCTTCCTTCCTTCCTTCCTTCCTTCCTTCCTTCCTCCCTCCCTCCCTCCCTCCCTCCCTCCTTTCTTTCTTTCTTTCTTTCTTTCTTTCTTTCTTTCTTTCTTTCTTTCTTTCTTTCTTTCTTTCTTTCTTTCTTTCTTTCTTTCTTTCTTTCTTTCTTTCTTTCTTTCCTTCCTTCCTTCTTCCTTCCCTCCCTCCCTCCCTCCCTTCCTTCCTTCCTTCCTTCCTCCCTCCCTCCCTCTCTTTCTTTCTTTCTTTCTTTCTTTCTTTCTTTCTTTCTTTCTTTCTTTCTTTCTTTCTTTCTTTGTTTGTTTGTTTCTTTCTTTCTTTCTCTTTTTTGTTTTTTCACTATAATCTTTCAAGGTACTCTTTATCTGTGATGTCATATGCTATATGTTAGGGTAACACATTAATAGGTTACCTTTGGGCACACTACATCTCATGTCATTTCAAATGAAGACTTGGTGAATTCACAGTACGTGGGATGGATTTTTCAGCCAGCTTCATTGAAATTTCATTTCAATTTATTCAGTTTTGTTAGATATCTCAAGGACCCAATAGATACCTTTTAATGTCCTAAAACCCTAGAGAATGAGGTCACTACTCTGTAGGTTTCAGGTTTTCTGAGTCAAGAGGGCTGGAAAGCACTAAACACCAATTGAACCTAAGGAACACAATGCCAGTTTAACCATTATTCTTCTGTTGCATAATTTATCATCTTGCTTTTCCTAGCAATGTATTAGTATTCCTGTCAGTTTCTATCTTTAAAGTTCTTTTGTCCTTCTGAAAAATGAACTTGGCTATATGTTGAATACTTTTTATATATTTCCTACCTGTAATGATATTCATAACAGTGATCATTTTGACTTTCAGAGCACATTATTGCCATGTCGTTTCCTTCCTCTGGCACACAGTCCTTCTACAGGAACCCTATAGAGGTGAGTGTATTCACATAAGCAACAGTCATTTCTCACTGAACACTGTAGACTCGGGCTTAGGATTAGTACTGCCAGGGAAGGCAGTGCTCTACAATTTTATTCATTCAGATGAAATTCCTAATAGCATGGTACCAACTTGCTTTTGTTTATGATAAACCACTCCAAAAGTTACTGGTGTACAATAGCAAGCATTTGTTTAGCTCAAGATATTGTGGTTTGTAAGTTTGGATTGGGGTTACTGGAGTGGGTCAAATAATTGGGTACAGGATTGGCTCCTTCATTGGGGGCTCATCTAGGCATCTATGAGCAGCTGCTTGGGTCATCTGAGGGCTAGTTGATCTGAAAGGGCTTGACTCTTGGCCTGCTTAGCATCCTCATGACTTAACTGTGTTCACTGTGTTCAGATATGAATCTGGGGCTTTAGTCAGGCTTTCCAGGAGAACATAGCCTTGCTATAATGGGATTCTTTTTACTCTGGACAAGAATAGAAACTGTCCATCTGGTGATAGATTGCAGCTATTGTAGATTCTTGTCAAAGCTGAACTTGTTTTACATGCTTTATGTCCCTTTTCTGCTAATTTAGAAGGGAAGTCTTTGAAATGTTCAGGTAAGCCAATTAGAACATACAGCAGTGAAGCATATAATTGAACTAAAGCAGAGAAAGCAAATCCTTAATGTTATTATTTTTGGGCATTAAGAGAAATGTAAAAGTGATTTTTTTTAAGTCTCTGGAATGTAACTATCCAGGTAGACTGATTTTTCCATGAAGATGTAAATATTGACCACTCTTACACATGGGCATACAAAAGACTGATTAAGTTTACTAATGTAAAATGTTTACCTGTTGAGGGAATGAAAGAATCTAACAATTTCAGGAGGTCTCAAAAGTATTATCATATACTATCCTATATCTGCTATATCTGATATCAGATATATATCCTATATCTGACATTTGCATATTACTATTATCCATAACACAGCAATAACTGTTTTGAGGCTTAATATTTTATCTGGATATATTTTGAAGAGTGAAGTCACCTAGTTAAAAATACTGTTTACTAAGTATTCATAAATATTGCCAAACACAGAGGATTTTTATCTGTAGTAAATATTTTATTTTCACGCCATATTTCCCATTATTAGTGGGGGATTTTAATTTAAAAAGAAAAGGCAAATTTACTGAATGAAATGGCATTTCCTTGTTTTGACTTCTTTATTGACTTAAAGCTATAAAGGTTAAGTCAGATTGACTTTTTTCTTTTGTGGATAAGTGATTGCCGGATGTAACCATAGAGATCAAGGAGTACTAGGGAAGTTGTTGATGAGTTATACTCACTGTGGATTTGTTGTACTTGGTGGAGTGACCATTCAGTTGATTTGGCTGAAAAAAAATATTTTCCTCTGTTCTCTGTTGTGGCCCTTAAAATTTTTTATTTGTTTATTTATTTAATAATTTATTGTTATTATAAATGTGAGGGGTAACAGGGGGGTTACATTTACATAACTCAGATAAAGAGTACATTTTTGGACAATATTACCCCTCCCCCCCAGTGTTTCCTTCCCATCCTCACTCGCAAGTTGCATAGCTTATTTTCAACATAGTGTCTAGTGTCCTTTGTCCTTCCATAGCTGTGCCCCCTTACCCTTCCAAAGACAGACAATCAAACAAGACAAAAGAAAACAAATCAAATCCAAGAACAAATAAAAAAAGAAAAAAATCTCTGTATCCATTTCCTGGGGTTCATTTTGATAAATATTATTTTATATGATCAGAGGCACATAGACATTTCACCCATACGAATAGCCTCCATTGGTCTCACTGTGGGTAACCGTGTAGAGTACTGTGATTTATACTCTCCCAGTGTATTTTAGATCTAGCTTCTGCGTATAAGAAAACACATATGCTGTTTGTCTCTTTGCGCTTGACCTACCTCACTTAACATGATTATTCTTTCTCCATCCATTTATTTCCCTGCAAGTGACATAATATTCTTTCTCATAGCTGTGTAAAATTCCACTGTGTATACGTACCACATTTGTTTGATCCACTCATTTATTGCAAGGGCTGTTTCCATAACTTGGCTATTGTGACTAGTGCAGCAATGAACAAGAATGTGCAAATGTCTTTATGCTATTCTGATTTGTGATGTTCTGGGTCACTTTAATTTCTTATTTGTGAATTTTGATATTAGATTTCTAAGTCCATCTGGGTTTTATTTTGGTATAAGTTATCCTATGAAACATTGAAGCACATTTATTTATCACGCCTCCCATTCTGTGAAGAGTATTCAGCTTTTTAACGTACTACATTCTCCCTTCAGCACTTGATGCTTTAATTACCTTTTTCTCAAATTCAAGCCAGCAAACATGACTCATGGTATACCAGTATCTTAATTTTATGATAGTCATTTTACTATCATACAAAGGTGTGCGTGTGTGTGTGTAGGTGTGTGTTTTACTGTTAGTTTTCTGGAAATTCTGTTAGCTTCATGAAGTTTTAAATAATAATTACTGTTTCCTATTTTTAAAGTTATGCATATGTACATATAAGCATACATATACCCATGTATATGTGTATATATTCATTTCTAAACAAGGAAATGTAGGTCAGATAAAAAGGCTCCATATTACTAAGAACTATTGAAAATATGAGTTACCTTTTTCTGTGTTGCATGCCACAACTATATATTTTTTCTATTTGTTTACATAGAACACGGGTGAACTAATAATCAAATAATTATTTTAAAAACACCTCTTCTGAATTAGACTGATATACCTACCATATATATATGTATATATATATATATATATATATATATATATCCCTTACTGTAAATTAACTATTTCAAAGAGATTTACTTAAGTAATTTCTTTCTCAGGTAACAATAAACAATGTGTATTTACAGCAGTAAGCAATGTGTATTCATAAATATTTGTTAAACCATGTGGATTTATAGGTAGTGTATTTATGGTGTTTAAAAACATATTAAACAGTGTGTATTTCTGTTAGAGGCTCATTTATGTATTTTAGAGGCTATTAGAAAACTATCAGCAGGTTCCATTCCCTGCATGTCCCCTAGAAAGTACCAGAGACAAGTAAATAAAAACAAATACCATAGTAGATTACTCCTAGTAACTGCAACTTTGTTCATGTGTTACATTGGATATGTAAGACATGTGTCTGTCTTTTTCAGGAGGTGGTCCGGTTCCTGGACACCAAGCACTGTGGCCATTATGTCGTATACAACCTCTGCAGTATGTACATGATTTTATAATTTGG
Source organism: Perognathus longimembris pacificus (assembly GCF_023159225.1). Classification (NCBI taxonomy): domain Eukaryota; kingdom Metazoa; phylum Chordata; class Mammalia; order Rodentia; family Heteromyidae; genus Perognathus; species Perognathus longimembris. Next base: position 43,944,621 of record NC_063163.1, on the reverse strand, counting down.
CTACTGTAGATAGAAAACGTAAGAAAGTGATCCCCCTCTTATGTTTCATTTAGTCATAAATATTTAGTGGTGGGAAGTTAGATGAAAAATTCTAATTTTGTACTGGTCCTGTTTGGCAGCAAAAGTTAGCTTGGTTGTAAGTTCCCAAGAGGGAGGCAGGTCGGTGAGACCAGAGAGGCAGAGTTAGGGAGGAAGGGTTCTGGAAAGGCCTGTCAGTGGTCTTAGGCTTAGAGACATCTTCTTTCATGTCATATGTACTATAGACAGTTGAGTAAATGTGTTTTCTAACACTGGAGGTGGGCAGTGATGAGATCAAGACACTTGACAAAAACCTGTAGAAAACAGACTATACCCTTAGTTTCCCACTGTATCTGTCTTGATTTTGTTTTCTCTTGTCTATACATTAAATGACCATTTTTCAGGGACTTGAGCACTTTAGACAGCGCGATTGACCTCTGCTCCATGGCACACATGTGCGCTTGTAGGACGAGTAGCCTGCTAGAAGGTTAAAAGTGAGGCGTATGAAGCCTAAGAGGTTGATTTTAGATTACCTGAGGTGAACAGACCTAGAGTCCTTCCCTAAATCCTTCAACTTTCCTTGGCCTCTTTGGTCCCCTGGCCTCCCTGCCTCCCTCTTAGGTTTTTGGAACCTTGTGCAGTTTATCTTAAGAATCATTGCAGAGCAACAGGAGCTTCCCAGAAAGCTCCTTTTGAAGATAGATAAGGAATTCCTAATAGAAAATTTGAACTTTATTCCTAACTTCTGCATGGGTAGGCATAGAAATGTGACATGTATGTTATTTCTTGTAGGTGAGGAATCGTATGATACATCTCACTTTCATGGTCCAGTGAAAAGAATAATGATCGATGATCATAACGTTCCCACCCTTGAGTAAGTTTTTGTCACACTGACTGTCAGAAGAGTACTAAACTCATTGGGCTTGAATTTTGGAACTATTTTTAATCAACTACAAATCTTCTATGTGCAATCAGGGAAATTATTGGGTTTTCTAAAGAAGTCGTGGACTGGTTGGCCAAAGATGCTGAAAATGTCATCGCAATTCACTGCAAAGGAGGCAAAGGTAATAATGCTTTTCTCTCTGTTCCCCTTTTCTAAAGAGAATATTGAAGAGCGAGCAGGGGGTGCATTCTACTATTCAGTAGGACTAATAGGGTAACATTCTTAATATTGGTTTTAAGGCTGAAGGAAGTATAAAAAAGAAATAGAGATGAGAAAGGTAGATAAAGGGGGAAGAATAATGAAAGAAAGAAAGAAAACAGAGCTAAAGAAAGTTGAGCATGTTTTCCGTGATTACTAATTATTTGGGTTTCTTCATTTTTCATTTTCTAGTTTATATGTCAAAATATAAAGAGTATTTAACTTCAGAATTTTAGAGCACTTTTATTACAGTTTTTTTTCTTTAACTGACAGAATTGTACATATATAATATACAATATGATATGTTTTATATTTTTACATATTGGTAAAATAGCTAAATCAGTTACTTAAAAAGACCTTACCTGACAAACTTATACTTTTCTCATTGTGCTTTTAACTTGCTCTTTCCTGATGACTAGTAACATTGAGCATTGTTTCATGGCCATTTTTTATCGGCCACTTACCTGTTTGCTTTGAGAAATGTCTTTCCAAGTCCTTTGACCTACCCTTACCAACTTTGAATCCTTGGAGTTTTTGAGGTGCTGTTGGTTTGTTTTGTTGGCATTACTATAGTTTGAGCCTAGGGCTTCCCTCTTCTTAAGGCCTTCTACCACTTGAGTCACACACCCTCTAATGCTAAGGTATCTTTCTCACCCACCTGTAAAGATACACTATGAAACAAGAGATAAATGCTAGTTGCCATTTCATACCTGTTATGTATCTTTGTTGTGTCAAATAATCAATTACTATATAAATCTGAAAATGTCAAACTCAACAGAATTTTAATTTCCTAAAGACTAGATGTTTCAGGAAGATGCCATCTATTATCCAGCTAAGTTCAGTTCATGCAAGACCACTGTAAAACACTGCGGGAAGGCGTCTAGTAAGAAAAATCTAGAAGGATTCCGTATCTTTTTTTTTTAATAAAACTTTTTTCTTTATTGTCAAAGTGTGGTACAGAGGGCTTACAGATTCATTCGTAAGGCAGTGAGTACATTTCTTGTTCAACTTGTGACCTCCTCCCTCTTTTTCCCCCTTCCCCCTCCCCCTTTCCCTCTCCTCCCAAGAATTGTGCAGTTGACTTACACCAAATGGTTTTGTAAGTATTGCTTTTGGCATGGCAAGGATTCCATATCTTGGTTTCTATGACCAATTGTAAATGGCAGTCTGTTGATGATAAAATAATAGTTATACACCAGTCCTGACGTTTCCAGCTGGGAGAACTCATCATTGTCTAACATGAGAGGTTTAGTGATGGATGCTTGACAAATGATTACAGAACGTGTCCTTCAGGGTTTCCTGTTTCATCTGAGAAACAGGAAACAGGAACAGGCTGAGAGGACACTTAGTCATCCTGAAACTGCACTTATTCCCAGCACAGGCACCTGAATGTGCCCCATGTTGGCGCATATGCAATTACTAAAAGACCTTTTCCCAAGTTTCCTTCCACTAGCAAAAGATCAGATGTGCAGAGACCCACAGATGTCCTCCAGAACTGACACGTTTATAGTCAGTGAAGCTGAGAGAAGCAATAGCTAGTCGTCTCATCTAGCAGCCAGCTTCTCATCATAGCCAATGGTAGCTTTAGCTTCCCTTTGGAAGTTCTTGGTTACAATAGTGCTTTTTAAACATGAGTGGCCAATTTCAAAAAAATGTTTAAAGGATAGATCAGAAAAGGTTATAATTCTCAGGTAAAAGGGTATACTTGGAATTATATAAAGCAGCTTATTCAAAATGTGCTGATGATGGTAGAAATAGAAAAGAAAACACTTTTCAAACCTAAAGTTTGTATGATAGAACTGAAGACACCAGGCCTTGTGGAATTAGCTATTTTCATCACTCTGCACGGTAAGATAACAATACTGTACACAAAGATTCTTCACAAGACACTCGGTATGGCTAAAGCAGAAACCAGATTTTTAAAAACTGGAAGACAAACTTTATAGTAGGCTAAATACTTCAGCTGAAAAGGAACTAGTAGCTGAAAAGTCTAGTAAGAAGAATGCTGGAGTAGAAACTACTGAAGATCCTCTTGCCAACCAATGGAAATGGCTAATCTAAGCATTGTCAAATATCTTTGATGGGCTAATGGGAAACTAATACAAATAACTGTTCTCCCGTGTTAAAAGTGTATCTATCTTAAGAAAATTGGTAGAACAGTCTTAGGAGCCTTGTTAAAATTAGTGATTGTGGCATTAGTTTTGTGAATGGCACAGCATTCTCTCAGATTACATTAAAAATGGCATTTCATGAACAAACAGAAAGATTGTGGTAAGATTTGAGAGTTAATTGGGAATTCTGTACAGATATACTGTATACAACTGTAATTTACTAGAGCCTTAAAGATATTACCAAAATTCTTTCATTTGGGAAGATAGACAAAATAGAACTTTACTAATGTCTAAATAAATCTGTTGGTAGCAGAAGTGGTCATGAGAGTGAATGTGTTCAATTATGAGAAAATTGTCAAAAATAGTTTGTGATGAAATTTTAAATTGTCATTACTATCCTTGCCTTTGGTCATACATATAAATAAAAATAAAATATATAACTATGTATTGGTTGTCAAAAAGGTCTCTTGAACTAACTTCTTTCTTAATGAGAAATATGTCTTTTATTCATTTATCATGCTTTGGTTTTTTACTATCTTCATTATCTTAAGTAGTTGTACAAAAGAAGGTGCCATTCAACAAAGCAGTTTATGAATACAGTGCCGCTTGATGAATGTCATCCCTTTCAACATTCTTATCTACCTCTTTCAACCCATCCCTTCCCCTGCTTTACTTAATTTTTAGGTTATGTATTGAATTTTTTTTGCCACTTAACAAAGCACTAACTTCTTTTCTAGGAAGAACAGGGACAATGATTTGCATCTGTCTCATTGCGACTAGGGTATTTTTAACAGCCAAGGTAGGAAAGATATTACTATACTCTGTCTTACAGTTGTTGAATTTGCTTGGTTCTGGTAAAATGTTGTAAAAAAAAATTCTTAGATTGTTCACTTAAGTGAAAGCCTCGATTCATGCTGCCTTGTTTAATGTGCAGTTAGTAATTGGCCTTTTTCTGGTTCTGGGCCAGAACTACGGTGAGAGCAGTAGTGAGGCACAAATTGAAGGGAATGCAAAATTTACAATATCTAAGATATGCAGCATTTTAAAATATGTGTTTATTATCTTTAAGGATTTGTACAAAGGGGTTGCCATTCAACAATGTGGTTTATGAATGCAGTGCATCTTGACCAATGTCATGCTTTCATCATTCTCCCTGACCCTTCTAAACCCACCCCTTCTGTCAATTTACTTAATTTTGTAGATGCAGTGAATTTTATGACTGTGTAATGCAGTGTTTAAAAAATAGGAACCAAGGAAAGGGTGGGCATTTGTGACTCACACCTGTGATCTTAGCTACTCGGGAGTCCTAGAAGAGGAGGATTGTGGTTTTAGGATGGCCTGCGCAGAAGAGGTCATGAGACCCCTCCTCAAGTCACAGCTGGGTGCAGTGGTGTGCACCTCTCACCCAATGCTATGTGAGAAGTTGAGAATGAGAGGGTCACATACTCAGGCCAGCCTAGGCAGGAAAGGCCACAAGACCCCAGCACCACACAGGTGTCAGGATGCCTGACACCTTGGCAAGCACCTGCCGTCCCAGTGATGATGAAGAAGACAGTAGTAGGCTGATCGTAGCTCAGGTGCATGCATGCCTGAGTGGTAAGCAAGCGCTTACCCTAAAATTAACCAGCAAAAAAAGGGTTGAGGGCTGGGGATATGGGCTAGTGGCAACAGTGCTTGCCTCCTATACATGAAGCCCTGGGTTCAATTTCCAAGTACCACATATACAGAAAACGGCCAGAAGTGGCACTGTGGCTCAAGTGGCAGAGTGCTAGCCGTGAACAAAAAGAAGCTCAGGCCCTGATTTCAAGGCCCAGGACTAGGACTGGCCAAAAAAAAAAAAAAAAGCTTATAACCAAAGGGTTGAGAGCATGATTTAGCCGAATCATAGCCACTTAGCAAGCATGAGACTCAGAGTTCACAATTCAAAACTACCCAAATGAATAGAATAGATGAGATTAGAATAGAATAGAACACAGAAAGTCCAATGCCAGCTTTTTGTGTGTCTGTAGTACTAGGGTTTAAACTCAGGACCAATGTCATCCTATGCAGGGGCTCTCTCACTGAGCCATACCTCCAGCTCCAGCCCTTTTCTACACTGGCTATTTTGAGATAGGGTCTCACTAACCACTGGCCATGATTGCTTTAGGCTCTTTCTGTCTACCAGGGATGACACGTGTTTCTCTTGAGATAGGGGTCTAAAAGACATTTTTTTCAGGACGTCCCTCATGCCATGATCCTTCAGTTCTCAGCCTTCCGGTCAGGGAGGATTGCAGGTGTATGCACTTGCAATCAGCAGATGTCATGATTCTAAATGAAGACAGGAGCCTATATGTGCAGAATGAAGGTTAAATGAGTAAAGCTAGGTGATGCTAATGCAAAATCAACCACGGCTGGTCGTGGTGGTGCAGGCTGTTATCCCAGCACTCCAGAGGAGGAGGAGGTGGGAAAGTATCAGGAGTAGAGCTCAGGTCCACACAAAGACAAAAGAAAACCCTCAGCAATCAGGTGCTTCTATAACCTCTCCAGTAGAATGACTTCCTCCTTCCACAGAAGGAGATCAAGATTAACAGGACAAGGTTTCCAAAGGACTTTGAGCATCCTTTGAGTTCTACATTGATAAGAGTTACCACTTTGCAACTCAGAACAAAGTCCGTCCTCTGTTTTATTATCCCCGAGAGCCCATATCTGGGGGATGTGTGGCCTTTGGTAATGTCTGCAGAGAGACAGTGGGCTGCTGTACCTTATAAAGTAGGGTGCAATACTGCTGACATGATCTTTCCAGGATGTTACCGCCTGTAGGATGTACCCCCAACAGCTCCGTTCACCTGTTGGCCTACAGTCCAATAGGCTTAGGTTTTGCACCATGTTCCAATCTGCACTCCCACCCTTCTGTTTTCCTAACCTGAGCCACACAGGTTTGTTCTCCGAGGTTACCAGGGCTGTGGGCAACATCGAATTTGCCTCCAGGGTGGGCTGGCTGGACCAATATTTGTAGCCCAAGGGTCTGGGGTAAAGATGAAAATGGATGCTCTAGGACAGTGTTTTCCAAATTATAACCAGTGGCAAGGTATAGAGCAAGATAAGTATTGGGTTTCTTTGGCTTGTTTTGTGGGATGGGGTGTGTGTGTATGTGTGTGTGTATGTGTGTGTGTGTGTGTACTATGGATTGGCTTGTTTTGTGGGATTGTGTGTGTGTGTACAGTATGGATTGGCTTGTTTTGTGTGTGTGTTTGTGTGTATGTGTCCTATGGATTGTACTTCCAAAATGAAATGCAGGGCACTGCAGGCTGTGCTCACCCTGGCTGCAGTCCTGCACGTTGCTTGGTTGTCTTTTGACTTAAGTCTTCTCATTTGTAAAATGGAAGGCAGGAAGAAAAGTTGGACCAGGTGCTTTCTAATGTCCTTCCATCTATAATGTCCCATGTCTTTCTGACTCTTAAACTAGAGAGGATCTTGACATGCTTTTATTCAACTTTGTTGTTCTGAGTAGCTTTGCCCAAAGACTGCTGATGTGAAGGTGAACTATGGTTGTATTGTCTCCTTTTCTGTAGGACAGTCTCCAGTATTTTGGAGGGAAAAGATTCAGTGTAGAATATCGAAGTGAATTTGAAAGAATAGCCACTCCATCCCAGGTAAGTTTTCTCTTTTGAAAGATAATTTTTTGTTTAGTTTTTGTGGGGAGCGGTTAGTGGCATCTTCAATTTGGCTGCATTTGAAACTCTTCTCTCACAATCAGTTAGGGGGCAGCACTTGTGCCTTGTGACAGTTCCCTGACCCCTCCCAAGTCCCCAAGCCACGCCCCCGGGGCTGCCTAGGCTGTCTTCTCCCCAGTGCATCCTACTTCCCATTGTGCACCTCCCCTCCCCAGCAGGCAGGTCCCATGCCTGAGATTTTCCTGGCTCCTGAAAATTCTCTCACATCTTCTGGCTTTTCATTTCCCTGGAAAGAGAAGTTGATATTTCACAAACCCCTGCTAAGACAATGCACAATTCAGCCTCTGTAGAACATCACAAGGATTATTCTTTGCCGATCCCACTTGTGGGGGAGAGGAGAAGACAGAGAGGGGGAAAAATAAGGGGCAGAGAACAAGAAATAAAGGCAGAGAGAGAAGGAGAATATGAGCGAAGGAAAAGGGAAAATAAATATTTTAAATCCTGTTATAGCCAACACTATCATACTTTTTTATATTTCCCATTCCATATTTGCAGCATCCATTTGAAGTATATACTATTACCCTATTTTCCCTCAAACATGTTTTATTATGGAAACAAAAAAATCTTCCTAACATATTGGATTAGACTGTTGGTCACTGTGACAAATGCCTGACAGAAGAACTTAAGAGCAGGGAGGGAGATTGAGTGAGGCTCCCAGTTTCAGGGTTGACTTCATGGCCACTTGATCCCATTGCTTTAGGCCTGAGGTGAGACTGAAAACTCATGTCAAGGAGGGTCTGGTGGAGAAGCCTGCTCACCTCAGTAGGGCCAGGAAGCAGAGAGAAGCAGGAAGGGGCAGGGACATCCTTCCCTTTCTTCAACCAGGCCCCATCTCCTCTACTAATGCTGTAAACTTCTGAAGCCCTCAATGGATTGGACTAATGCAGTCAGAAGCCTCCTAAGACAATTACTTCCCAAAGTCCCGCATCTGTCCACTGGTACATTGGGGTCAGCCTTTTGCACAGCAGCCTTTTAAGAGCACATTTCATATCCAAACCTGAATACACAAAGATGGAATCATACAGAATATTTCTCAGTCATCATGTCAACTCACAACCAGTCATGTTTCATCCCTTCCTTTCCCCCTGGCCTCAAAGCCTGGTTGGCCCTTCCTACTCTTTCTTTCCTAAACCAGGATTGCATTGAAGGGAATTCCAGTCATCAGATTCTTTGATCTCACAAGTAGTTTGGATGACACCAATGCATGTACTCCTAAAAAAGAAAAAGAAAAAAGAAAAACACCTACTTAGGCCCTGGTGGCTCACATTTGTAATCCTAGCTAGTCAGGCGACTGAGACCTGAGGATTGGGGTTGAAAGCCAGCCAGGTAAAGAAAGTCTGTGAGACTCTTATCTCCAACTAATCACCAAGACATCTGGAGTTGGAACTGTGACTCAAGTGGTAGAGCACCAGCCTTGAGCAAAACAGAAACAAAACAACTGCTGGCTGCTAGTGGCTCATACCTTAAGCCTAGCTACTCAGCACTTGAGAATCACAGTTCAAAGCCATCCCAAGTAGGAAATTCTGTGACACTTTTATCTCCAATTAACCACCAAAAATCAGATGTGGAGCTGTAGATCAAATGGTAGCATTGAGCACAAGAGCTCAGTCAGTTCGGAGAACCATCATACCCCCTCCAATAAAACCCACCTGATAGCACTGATTATACCCCAAATTATTATACTTCAATAATACCTGTAAAATATCAATTGGTGTGTAACTTTCCATACAGGAGCAAGCAAGATGCTCCTCCAAGTCCTGGTGGCCCCAAGTTTCTTCCCTGAGGGCCAGGGAACTCATTCCAAGTTTCCAGGGATGGGCTAGCAGCCTGGAGCCCAGTGCCCCCTGGGGGCCGGGGGGGGGGGAGAGAATGTGGGGGGAAGGGTAAGGAAGGGAGACTGGAGGGGTGAACGGAATGGAGAGGAGCAGGAGCTCATAGCCTGGGCACTACCTTCTCCCTTACAATGCAGCCTCAAGCAGAGACCTTGGAGCTTTCTGGGGGCTTTGGTAGGGATCAGGAGCCTGTGGCCAGGCAGAGGTAGGGGGGACCACACAGGTGAGCCCCCGCCCTCCCAGTACCCCAGGATCCTCACCCTGTCTCCCCAGGATCTCTCACTCCCGGGGGTCCTTCTCCCACCCCCCGGCTGCCAGGAGCCTCTGGACTTTTCCCAAGCCCCGCAGGCGGCTCCTCTCTGGAAAAAATGTGACCTAGAGCCTGGCCGAGGGTAATGGGGGGCGCGAGGGCCAGGGCGAGACGGGAAGGTGAGGGAGGGGAATCTTACTTGGCAATGCGGGCGCCTAGCGCTGCCCACGGTTAGGAAAGGCCCGGGTCTCCGCCGCCATAAGCCCCCCTCCCCCCGGGGGCGGCGATGTCAGCGCCCCGGTGCAGATGGCGGTGTCCGGCGCGGTGGACGGGACGGATGAGCACCTGGGGAGGCGCGGTGCGGGTGGGCGGGCGCTCGACTGGCGCTCCGGCGCTCGGGCCCTGGCTCCGCGCGGCTCTGCTCCTGGCTCGCCTCTGGCTCCAGGCACCAACTCTAGGCAGTCACACGACACTGGCGCCGCTCGCTCGGCGAGCCTCCCGGGGCTGGAGGGGTAAGTAGAGGCTGGGACCCGCGGTGGTAGGGTTAGGGAGGGGAGAGGGAGCCGCCGCCAGGGCTGGGAGGGTCCCCACCCACTGGGGTGGAGGCAGCCGCCCCAGGGGTCGGCCGAGTCACTAGCGCAACGGCGCACCCTGTTCCGCGCCCTCCCCCCCTCCCGCCTCCCGCGCTGCCTCCGCCCCGCCCCGCCTCCCGGGGACAGCGTGACAGTCACTCATTCCCAGGAGCCGGGCCCTGTCCCGCCGGCCCAACCTGTCCCGCGAGGCGCGGCTTGGCGGCACAGCCAGCCTTGGGGGCTGGCCTGTTCCCTGCGGGCCCCAGCCCTCTGCCCTCGCGGCCCCGCGCTTCCGCCCAGCCCTGAGCCCGCGCTCCGCCCCGCCCGGGCCCCGCCGCGCGCTGTTGCCAGATCCTTGGGGAAGGAAGGGCAGCTCTGCCCGCCGCGTGCTTTGCTCCTTTGCGGGCCCACTGCTCAGCGTCCAAAAAACACAGCCTGGGCTCTGCAAGGGGAGGGTGGGGTGGGGATCCGGGGCACCTCGGGCCATCAATGACCCGCTGGGGCGGAAAGAGCTGCCCCAGGGCAAGGTGGGCGGGGCCGGGCCCTGTGGCCACAGCGAAGCCCCTCCTCGCCAGCCGAGTGCTCCACCCCCTGAGGAAAAAAAGAAAAAGATCTTCTGTGGGTGGGGGAGCCGCCATGCTGGGCCTCGTTGAGCACACGAGGGCTGCTGCGAGCATGCCCCCTGCATGCGCCTGCTTTGTGCATTGGGTCCAGGAGAATGTCCCCCCTCGGAGGGTGGCCCCTAGCCTTCTGGGACTTTTCTTAGAAAGCCAGAAGAACAACCCCCTCCCAACCTTGCCCTACAACACACTGGAAATTAATGTTTTGAAGCAAGCACTCAAACCCAGATCTGTCGATGTCCTAGCCCATCATTTCCCATGCCCTGTGCAGCTCATCCACGGTGCCTTATCTGTTTCCCTGCACACCGTGTGGCAACCTGTGGGGGCTTCCTAGCTGTGGATGTGGCTGCAAATGGTTTTCTTTCAGAGAAGTGATGGCTGCTAACAGAGCTCTGCCTTGGAGCAGACACTAACTACCAATCTCCAGTAGGGGCCACAAAATCTCAGCCTTACCCATGGATAGGTTTTCCCATTGTTCAAGGCACCCACCAAAAAAAAAAAAAAAAAGCATCTGTAGAAGCTAAACAGCACATGAACTTAGTGAAGTCCATTGCTAATCATGCCATTTGCATACTCACATCCACAATGGCTTCCTGCTGCAGCAAACTAAACATTCTGAGCTGAACATGAGGTCTTCTACCATGTGATTTTTCCAGTCCTTGCTCTCACCTTGTGTATATTACCTCCTGCAGGCTATCATCTTTAGGAGATTTGCTGTTGCCCAGCCTTTGGTCACATGGCCCCTTTCCCTACAGGCCCTGCCCTCCCAAGCCCCTTTCAGGCCTTGCTGTCCATTATGGGTTTGTTAGGACTGTGTCATCCATTCTGTAGCTGCTGCTTCTTGTAAATTTTATTTTATTGTCAAGGTGATGTAGAGAGGGGTTACAGTTACAAATGTAATGTAGTGAGTACAATTCTTGTCACACTAGTTAGCTCCTTCATTTCTTTCCCACCTTCCCTCCTTCCCAGTCTCCCACCACCCCAAGTTGTACAGTTACTTTTCAACACATTGTATTGTGAGTATCACTGTTGCATTGGATTAGCTTTTCAAGTACAATGTATGTGTCTCCCTTAAAGGCAAGGCCTGTGTTCTGTTCTGCCACCCTTTGCATCCCAAAGTGCTTTGCTCCTGGTGCAAATAAGGAAGATATTCCTTATTTGGATGAGTGCTTCCTTGCTCGTGTGTCTGTTGTGGAAGCCCCTGTTGCTTTAAGCTGCTTCAGGGGAAGGAAGTGTGAGAGCAGAAGCAGGTCCAGGGCCCTCTGTGTAGAAGTGGAGAATCTGGTGGCAGGAGCTGAGGGGTGGTTACCTGTAGCTCCTGCGCAGGTCTGCAGGTCTCAGCCCTTTCTCACTTCTGCAGTCATGCAGTTTCCCTGACTGCAGCTCTGACCTGGCGAGCCATGCTTGAGAGCTCTGCTGATTCCCAGGGAGAGCAAGGCAGGGTAGATGTTGTCAAAGATGCAGGACTGAGTCCCTCTCTCTGCTGGACAGACCTTCCTACACACTACCACATTCTGCCCTTCCTGTGGCTATTCTCCTTGCCACCTGAGAGTCAAGATCATTCAGGAACCGTTCTCATTATTATTGCCCTTTCATTTTTTGCCAGTACTGGGGCTTGAACTCAGGGACCTATTGCTTGGGAGGCTTTACCTGCTCATAACTGGCACTCTACCAGTTGATCCACACCTCTTGCCCAGCTATTTGCTAATCCATTGGAGATGGATTCTCCAGGACTTTTCAGCCCTGGATGACTTCAGTCTTCAGTCCTCTCAGCCTCAGCCTCAGCCTCCTGCGTAGCGACCGTTACAGGCATGGGCCAGCACCCAGCACACTGCTTGTGCCAATTGGAGATGTATTAGCTAACTTTATCAGCTTCCTCAGTTGGCTCAGCACCAGAACTCTTCACTTTCTCCAAGTGAGGTCCAAGGAAAGCCTGTGAGCAACATTTTATAGAGGAGGAATATAGACTAATAGAATTCCAGGGTTACCTCAAAAAAAGATTTGGGAAAAAGGCAGATGAAGAAACTGTAGCTTTTAGAGACACCCCCAAATGACATATAATTAGCTCCTGCTGCTATGTAAGGTCTCTTTCTCCCTTAATAAAAACCATCCAGCAAACCCCAGTCCTCCCTCACTAAACTCACTAAAGCAGCTTCCGTCATAGTTGCTTTACCCCTTAGTTGTCCTCGCAGTCATAAGAAAGTCATAAGCAAGGACTTGCTCCTTCCATGTTACTCCCTGCAGGTCTGAGGTCAGTGCTTTATCCCATGGCAGATAATTAGGCAGGAGGAAAATACATAAGAATATTGTGTATTGGAACACTATAAATGTTTACTTAATTTCTTATTGGTCTTAACAAGCTGATAAAGAGAGGTTAGCATACTGACTTACCTTGCATTCCCACTAAAATCAAGGTTTCTGTTGCTTTGCAGATTCGTTATATAAAATACTTTGAACTAATGCAAAATACGTTGAACTGGAGCTTACCCCCTAGAATAAAACTCAAAATACATAAAATTATTGTCTACTCTATCCAAGGTAAGTGCTTTAGAATCGAAGGATGGGACCGGAGGACACACCCACTGTTTGAGAGGGCTTGCTTATGGACATGTGCCTAGATGATCATAACTCATGATCCCCACACATGAACTCCACTCTGGAGCTGCCCACTGGGCAGGCGATGCTTGGCCCATGTCAGCAGCTCTTAGGTGTCTTTCTGCTTCCTTAGCCAATTTCCCCTTGAGGGGACGGGGGCTCCATCCCCTTGCCCCTCTTCTCATGGTTCCCAGCCTCAGCTCAGGGTAGGTGACTTTAGGAGAGGAGACCCGTGAGAGCTTGAGATTGCTTCTTTCCCAGACCCACGTCTAGTTCACATTGCCTCTAGGCAGCAGTGTCCCTACATTGTTTTCTCAAGTCCTTTTTGCTCATCACAATATCCTTCTTTCCCTCTTCCCTTGAACTCTGAGCATCTCATTCCCAGCACTCCATCGAGATGCCCTAAACAACATGGGTGATAGCAGAAAAGAGAAATAGGTGCACAGATTGTAAAAAGCCAACTACAAGCTGGGTGTTGATAAGGCTCACAGCTAAAATCCTAGCTACTTGGGAGACAGAGCTCTAGAGAAGCAGTTTGAAGTCAGCCCAGGCAGAAAAGCCTGCGTATCCATCGGCAACATCACTAGAGAAGTAGGGGTGGAGGCTCATGAAGTGATGAGTGCCAGTGAGGTACGCTGAGCAAGCTCAGGGCTCTGAGTTCAAACTCTGGTACCTGGAAAGAAAAAAAGTTGATCACAGTTTTGGATTACAGAACCGGTACTACAGAGAAGCTTCCCAAAGGGCAGCTTGGACCCACACACACCTAAATCTCCATGAAGATGGAAGGGTGGGAGAAAGTGGTGTTCTACCAGAGTCCCTTAGCTACTACCGAGGTGCTACCTACCTCCAAAGAAATGAGACTGCCTGTGTTCAGCCTCTTGTCCCCTCTGGGAGGACAGGCACATTCACTACCTCCACAGGGTTCCCCCCAGGGCTGGCTCGAACTGCCATCCTCTCAATCTCACCCTCCCCAGCAGCTAGGACTATAGGCATAAGCCACCAATACCTAGCTGCTCAAGTTATTGTGGACCCCACTTTTTGCCAAACTGGCCTAGAAAACTTGTGAAAGAGGTGATTTGTTTTGCTCTGTGCTCTAACAAGTCTGTCTTTTTACTTTACTTTTTGAGGTATTGGCCTTGGAGATGGAACCGATCTGAGAGCAGAAATAATAATGCAGCACAAGACCGTATTTGTTTGCAATGTAGAAACTTGTGTGGTGAGTGAAAGCATTTGAACTGAGAATTCTGGTGTTTGCTTCAAAGCTCACAGTCAAGCAGATATGTTGCTCTCCTGAACCATCACTCACCACACAGACGCATGCTGCCCTCGGTTTCCCAGCTTAGTGTTGCTGAGCTCTGAGGCCAACCAAAGCCTTGTTCCAGACAGGCCTTGCAAGACTTTTCCCAAAATTGCTTCAGTTCACGGTTCCTTTGTCTTCACTTGCCCACAAATGCTAGGCATGTCCCCAGAAATCAGTCCAGGTTTTAAATTCCTGTGTCTGGTCAGGATTTGCCATATTATCTTCCTTTTGGTCATTTTTTGGGTCATTTATTGTAGAGCACTGATCCTCCAATTTAGTGTTCTTGAAGATCACGCTGGCTTTGTGAAGTGGAGCTTCTGCCTCCTAAGTAGGATTCAGGAAATCAGGAATGGGCACAGAAGCTCTTAGCTCAACAGAGTCCTCAGTGACGCAAACTCAGATGCGCGAGGTCTGTCACCATGAGACACAGGGAGAGAGCATGTAGCATGTGGACTGAGGAGAAACCGCTCCACACACAGCAGTGGGGGAGACAGTACTGGACTGTAATGTTGCAGAAATGCTCAGGACTGTAGACCTTTCCTGGAAGACATAAGCAAGTTGCCTTTGTGACCCAAAAGTGAACTTTTAAAATTCCTTCTCAGGTTCCTCTTATAAGTTCTACACACACAGACACACACAGACACAGACACAGACACAGACACACACACACACACAGACACACACACACACACACACACAAAACTATGCAGTCCTCCTGAGTAGCTAGGATTACAGGCATGGGCCACCGGCTTAATAGACCCTTTTTTTTTTTTAATAGACCCTTTTTATTTTTTATTATTTTTTTTAATTTTTTTTATTATTAATTGAACATAAATTTTTTTTACAAGGTGTTGTGCAAAGAGGGTGCAGTTACATAGTAGGGCAGTGTGTACATTTCTTGTGATATCTTACAACCTGTTTTTCCATCCCTTGTCTAGGTCAGGTAGACCCATATACAATATACAATGTATCAAGCACATATACAGTGTTCACAGACTTGGTCTCTACTGTCTCTCCATCTCCCTTTGTTAACAGTCATATATCAGGGAGATCATGCCCCTTTGTTTTCTGTGTTCTAGGCTTGTCTCACTCAACATTATTTGTTCGAGTTCTGACCATTTCCCTGCGAATAACAATATTTCACCATTCCTAATCGCTATGTAGTATTCCATTGTGTATAAGTACCATATTTTTTGGATCCATTCATCTGTGGAGGGCATCTGGGTTGTTTCCAAATTTTGGCTATTGTGAATTGTGCCGCGATAAACATGGAAGTACAAATGTAATAGACCCTTTTTAAAGAACGTTTTTACTCATTTGTGTTTGGCTTACGTCTGAGAGCATTCACCCAGTGCCCATCCTTGGCTTTCTGTTCTTATCTATGAAAAGACACTTTTTGTTCACATTCACCACTGCCTTTGTATCTAAACATATTTCATCAATCCTGATTTATCAAATAAGTTTTTCCTATGTGTCTTAGCTACAACTAGTATTCTCCTGCTCTAAAATTTGGAGTTGTTTTTAATTCATTCTTTGCCTTAGTCCCTAAACCACATTCATTGCCAGCTCCTACAGAGTATGCTGTGTAATTTCTCTTCACTTTTTCATGTTTTACTTACTGCTGCCTAACGCAGAATCTCATTTGCTCATTTCTAGAGTAATACAATCATCTGCTTTCTTGGTCTTTCTCCTTATAAATTATAGCATGTGGACTTGTGCAGAATGCATGCTGAAATATTGCTCTCCTTGTGAGCAGAGATATGGTGTGCCATGGCCAAAGCAAGTCCCCATTTTTGGTTCAAATTCTTATCTATAAAATAGACCACTTCTCAAATGTTGTGAGATATAGTAATATATTTGAAGTTACTCTATAAACAATAAGTTACTAAGTCAATGTTACAGGCCATAATTATCCAGCCACTTTGTCACATAGGATGTGCCCCCAGCTATTCCTAGCAACTTTTCACTCTTGTTTTCCTGGCTCTTAAGCTCTCAAATCATAGCAGCCCTGGCATAGCCGAGCTATTCCCATCAATAGCTTGACCTACAGCCTCCCATGAAAGGAGGATGAGTCACCCCTCTGGCTCTTCTAATCCAACTCTAATTTCAATTCATGTTTCTGCAGGTCTCTCCTCTCAGGCCTGTGCTGCTCCTCATTTATCCAAGTCCCTAATGACCAACTCAACTTCTACTTCCTTGGGGATGTTTTCCTATTCAGCCTCTCTGCTATAACCCCCACCTACACACACCCACACACTGCATGATTACACATTCAGTCTTCTTCATTCAGCTTGAAGATAATATATTATTGTACTATTGTTCTTTATGTATGAAAATCACTGAAGGGATTGAGTGTTTGGGGTGTTTTTCCTTTCACAGGGCCTAGCGTAGTCTTTCTCATTATTGTATGAAGGTAAAGCAATGCCAAAGAAATACTTAGAATAATTTCAAAGTTGTTAATCCTCAAAACTTGATCTATTTTTTTTTTTTTTTTTTGCCAGTCCTGGGCCTTGGACTCAGGGCCTGAGGCCGGAGCACTGTCCCTGGCTTCCTTTTTGCTCAAGGCTAGCACTCTGCCACTTGAGCCACAGCGCCACTTCTGGCCATTTTCTGTATATGTGGTGCTGGGGAATCGAACCCAGGGCCTCATGTATACGAGGCAAGCTCTCTCGCCACTAGGCCATATCCCCAGCCCCTTGATCTATTTTTGATCACTCGATTCACTGGAATAGGACATTGGTCCCGCCAGCAACATAAGATTTTTTTTATATAAACATAATTATGCCTTGCTTTTTGAATCAGATGATTCACATTGAACTGTAATGTTTATTAAGTTAAACTCCAGTAGAAACATGAATACTTGGCTTCTCAACAGTGCCCTATTATAACTCTCAAACATGTAGAGTTAATATAAAGAATAGTATTACAACTTCAGAAAAAAGATTACTGTTACTTTACATATAAAATGACTGAGATATGAAAGTGAGAGTATATAATGTATTTTGAATGCTTGGATGAGTGAAAATGAATACTTACCATTAGCTACATTTATAATTCCTAATTCCATGTATTTATTCACAGTTGTTACACGATACCAAACTGAATAAGGCAATATTTCTAGTATCCGATTGCCCGGAATTATGTGCTGATGTCAAAGTGAAGTTTTTTTCACCTGTGAGTAATCAAGAGCCCTGTATGATTGCTCTTGTCTTTTGAATGATTTGGGGGTCAAGATTTCCTTTGCTGCGGTTCCCAATAAGAGAAAAAATACACAGCCATCCATGTCCACGGGAGGGGAGGAAAACCCAAAGCAAAACCATCACAATTTTGTTTACACATTGAAAGTGTTTTTGCTCACTTTTCCCCTAAATTCTATGCAGTTTACATCTGTTAGTTTTCAAGAAAGAAAAATAATCAAACAAGGGTACTATAAATGTTTCTTTTACAGTGCAGATCAGTATTGACAGTTTTGTATCTTCTAAACACATTGCCATCAGTGTGTTTATACATTATCAATAACTGAGGAAGATTTTATTTTCCTCTGAGTTGGTACATGCTATAATTTTCTATTCACTTGGTGTCATGACTGTAACAGTCATGAGTGTGTAGTTTCTACTGATCAGTTGTACAATGTAATGTCTCAGTGTTTTCTTTTATAATGAATTTCTCTGGCTCAGTAGTTTTATTTTTCTGTTAAATCATCTATTCTATCACCACTACCAACAAAGAAGTTAAGTTTCATTTTCTGTGCCTTCTTTCAATGCCTGCTTCCTCACATCTGAAGGAATACCTATTAGCTTTTCAGCTGGTAAATGTGTTGACTCAAATGACCTGGGTATTTTTTATACTGGAAGGTTGCTCTCAAATAATGGAAGCACTCTGAATTCTTGCTCAACTAGTGGTCTGTAAGCAGAAACAGTGGTTTCTGCACTGGCTCAGGGAACCTTGGTAATAGCTCGTTTTAGTGATGATTATCAAGGGTGGAGATGAGAAGGCATTTTTTTTTTTAATTCAGGAAATTCTTTGCTCACCAGTTTTTTGGGGGCAGTACTAGGGTTTGAATTCAAGGCTTTGTTTTAGGCTTTGTTTGGTTTGCTTGCTTGGCTAGATCTCTACCACTTGAGCCATGCCTTCAGCCCTGATTTTTCTGGTTATTTTGGAAATGGGATCTGACTTTCCTGTACAAGCTGTCTTTCACCCTCCAGATCTCAGCCTCTTGAGTAGCCAGTTGTCACCAATATAAGTGGCTAATTATTCAAAGTAGCTGTGTTGATGGTAGGAACATGTTATTTCTTCTAGCTTGGTGTCAAGGACCTTCTCTGGAGAGCTAGTGTAAATTGCAGCTTTGCTCTGATGGGCTCCAGGTGAGATGGCTGTGCAGGCGGCCTTGTCTTTCACAGGATGATTGTTTACTCTGGTGGGTAGCCTAAAGCCTAAGTGCCTACAGCCCAGGTGACCAGGTGTCCTTCTCACAGGAAACATGTTTACTGGCAGATGCCTTGAGGCTTGGGCTGACTTGTGGTTTTTAGTTTCCTCCTAGCAAAGTAGATACTGCAGGAAAGCCCTGAAAGCAGACACAGGCTTGTGCATGCTGCTCAGGTAAGGCACCAACAAGGCAGCACAAGGAAACACAGAGAACAGATACAGTTTATGACAGAGAGAGGGGAGGGCTAGTGGAAAGAGGAGAGCTATCCAGGAGAAATGCATGCCCAACCAGTGGTGGGGAGCCATAGGCACAGGGAGACCTGAGGAGCTCGGCGCTTTTGCAATGGGCCCAGGATGTTAGCTGAGCAGGTTTCCTGTGGGAGGTTGCATTGTGGTCCCTGGAGTCATGTGGTAACCCAGGCAGTCACCTTGACACACCTGTCCAGGCCCCCTGGAGCATGGAGTGCGTGGGGCAAGGGATTATATCCACTGTCACATAGGAAGATGGGTGCATGAGACAGAGATCCAGATCTGTCCCACTGAGGAACTGGAGGGGACAGAGACTGGAAACTGTCAGGAGTGCCTGTGCCCTGTTCCTGGTATGCCAGTCTAACGTACATTCAAAATGAATGCAGAGGCAACAGCAGTAAGCATTCACCACAGTATGTTTGGGTGCAAATAGGCACAGGTCTTCAGCTGATTATTCAGCACTGTGCAAATGAGACCGAAGATCAGTATTTTTATTCATCATGAAAAAAAAAATTTCTCAAGTGGAATTGTTTGCATCTGGTAATTTTGTCTTTAATTTACTGATACTCACCAAATCCTTTCGCACCGTGGCTTCACCATTTTACATTTGTGCCAGCAAGGCTTGAGGGGCTCTGGTGGTCTGTGGTTCTGCTGATTTTCCATGGTGATCTAGTGGGTGTGACATTAGGACTCAGCTTTTGCCAGTGCTGTGGGCCTTTGGATACATTGTCTGGAGACATGAGAGGTGTGTTCAAGCCCTTGGAGTGTGTTTTATCTGTTTTTC
Organism: Perognathus longimembris pacificus; assembly: GCF_023159225.1. NCBI lineage: Eukaryota > Metazoa > Chordata > Mammalia > Rodentia > Heteromyidae > Perognathus > Perognathus longimembris. Next base: position 43,925,011 of record NC_063163.1, on the reverse strand, counting down.
TCTGGCTTTTGTCTTTGAATTGAGAGTTTTCTGGATATAGCACCCTCACCAGATACATGATTTGCATGTATTTCCCTTCATTCTCTGGCTTATTTTTCACTCGGTTGCTATGTTTTTTGTAGTTGCTGTTGTTGGTCCTTGGGCTGGACCTCGGGGCTAGGGCCTATCCCTGAGCTCTTTCACTTAAGGCTAGGGCCCTACTACTTTGAGCCACCTTCCCACTTCTGGTTTACTGGTGGTTAATTGGAGATAAGAGTCTCATGGACTTTTCTGCCCAGGCTAGCTTTAAACTGCAATCCTCAGATTTCAGCCTGCTGAGTAGCTAGGATTATAGGCAGGAGCCCCAAGCGCCTGCCTGCAAATGCTTTTTTTTTTTTTAAATAAAATTCAGTTTAACAGATTTTTCTATTTCACTGCAATAAGTTTCACCCTTTACATTTTAATTGAAAAAGTTTTCTCCTAAAGTCCATGGGTGCTATGTTATAGAAGGCTGCAATTGATAAATACATAAAGAAATAAGGAAGGAATTTTAATCTCTTCTGACTAATTAGTTCTTGGTATCCATTTTATCATGAAAGTAACATTTTTCTTTAACCCTGTGTTTTCAGTTCCTCCCAAAGTACCATGAGAGCTGTGCTTTCTATTTTTGGTTTCACACTTCGTTTGTGAGGAGAAGACGGTAAGGATATAATGTAATCCAATAGACATAGCTTTCTCTTCCATGTCTGTGTATAGACTGGCAAGTGTTTTTCCCCACTATCCTAAGTCCATTTTATACAAACAAAGAATTCCTTGAGCAACCATTTCAAAGCCCCTGCCATAGGTCAGTGTGAAGTTAAAATGCAGTTACTCAGAGCTTAGTGGTGACCAGTTCCTCCCAGGGAAGTCTACATCTGCTCAGTTCCTGAAATACAGCAGGTTGGGTGTGAGCATGTGTGTGGGGATGTACTGGTGTTAAAGGAAGGCTTAGCTGGCTTCAAGCTGATATTGGCACATTTACATCTAGGACAGAAGTTACATGACCTAATAAGTATTCAAAGGTATAAAAACCATTTGTTTGCTAGTTTCCCATTTGAAAAGATTTTCTAAGAACTGACTTGGGAAAAATAAATTCTAAAAAGAAGTTCATTGTTCCTAAGAACCTACTAGTATATCTAGAAATGCCTTCCTGAACCTGCAAGTTCTCCTTTCCAGGAGTAGTTTTCCTGAAGTGGTAAAAACTACTCAAGATGGTTCAGATCAGAGTTGAAGAGTTTGTTCTGGTGTCCTGTTGTGTGCATGAAGTGATAGTATTTGGTACACCTAGTGCCAGTCTTCAATAATCTGAACTGGTCCTAACAATACCTCAAAAATCTAGTAAGACAGCACCAAGGAAGCACTAGTTGTACAGACTTGTGGTTCACACACAATTTGATTTTAGAAAGAGTAAGCTGCAGTTATAGAAAATTTTTATCATTTTTTTTCTGTATGTATACAAACAAACTTTGACTCCTGAGCAAAGTCCTCCAACAAACACAGGGCTTGGGGGCGAGGGGCTGTTAGGTGCTGGTGCTCCTCCACGTGGTTCTTGAAAAGCATAGCCTTGTCCTTTACGCCACCATGGTAGACACTGTGAGGACGTTTGCCCTCATTTCATAGATGTTTCTGGAGGAATTGGTACGATTTTGTGCATTGCTTTTTGTAAAGCTGCTTTTACAATTATGAGGTTGTTATTTAGATAAAAATACCAGCTTCATCATTTGAGAGAGATATGGATAGAATTAGATCTACAACACACTAGGATATGGTAAATTATCAGGATTCTACATTGTCATACACTGTGAGACCAAAAGAATATACTCTTAGGAGTGAAACACAAAGGCATAATGCCTACATATTTATATATGTAATATATATGAATATAAATATATGAATATAAATATATATGAATATGAATATAAATATATTAATATGTATATGAAATTATATATATGTATACACATATATGCTTATATGAATTCCAGAATATGGAAACGAGAGCTTTCTATTTTTAATTTTTTGATGATTCTGTCTTGTTTTTATATGGTATATTCTCATCTGTATCTCCAGGAGGGTGGGCGAAGGGCACAGAACTCAGGGGAAAAGGGTGAAAAAGTGTAGCAGTGGAGCTCACTGAACACAGGTAAAAGTGAACTGTATAACTTGTGGGCAGAGACAGGAGGGAGGGGTTGGGAGAGAGTGAGGGAACAGAAGACACTGTACAGAAGGAAATGGACTCATTACCTGACTTATGTAATTGTAACATCTCTGTATGTCACCTTTGTAGAAAGTAAATTAACTTAAAAAAACAAAAGAAATAAAAAGAGATACAAACTGGCACTGGTGGCTCACTGGCCTGTAATCTTAGCTACACAGGAGGCTGAGATCTGAAGATCATGGTTTGAAACCAGCACAGGCAGAAAAGTCTGTATGACTCCTAAGAGTCAATTAGCCAGTGAAAAAACCTGATGTGGAACTGTGGCTCAAGTGACAGAGGGCCAGCTTGAGCAGAAAAGGCTACGTGATATCACAAAGCCCTTACTGACACAAAAGAAACAAAACAGTATTTTATTACTAAGTTTCATTACATACCTCCTATTTCTGAGTAATTTCTGTCAATTATAGACATTTTGATAGTTTGTTCAAACTGGGTGTCACTAATTCTCCAAGAAGCATGCTGTGACCAATATGTTCCTTACTGAAGGTGAAGGTGTCTTATGTCACATCTAAGACATGGAATGAGCCAAGTAAGGAAAGCAAGTGGGGCTTAGGTTCTGGTTGTAGCCAGAAACTCACAAGAGTGCTGTACTGAATGCCTTTTCTGTTAGCTCTAAAATAAAAGGTAATGGTTTTTCTTCCTATCCTTAGGCTGTACCTATCACGTACTGAATTAGATAATCTGCATAAACCCAAAACTTGGGATTTTTATCCTACTGATTTTGCCGTAGAGGTGTACTTTGAAGAAGTACTTAAATGAACCGTTCTGTTTGCCTGAACTATTCTATTCTGCTTGAGACAGCGATGTCTAAATTCATGCTACTTAATATTTCTGACCCAATAAATAAATTCTATATCAAGTATCATTAATGATTTCTTTTTGTTGTGTTTTGTTTATGGGTTATTCCATGGCCTTAGTTAACAGCCTTATCAAGCCCTTAGAGCCCTAGAGTTCTAGAAACTTTGGGATGGGTCAAGTAGGATTGTGAAGTGGCAGTGGTACCCAAGGTGGGACCGAATGAAACATGGAACATAATAAAACATAAAGTAAAATCCAAGAAGATTCTAAATATGTCTGTAAATGTATGATATATATCACGTAAAAAGCATATATACACCACATATCAGTCATATACATATCATGTATATATGCACACACAAACATACACATTTGTAAAGCAAAATTAAAAAAACACCCAGGTACATGCACATACAGCAAAATGTTAAAACAGGTAAAGCAATGTGGCACAGGCATGAGATCCCAGCCACTAGCCTATATGGGTAGGAATATCACGGTTTGATGCCAGACCTGGTCAACACAGAAAACTACCCAAAATATATCTAAGACAAAAAGGAATGAGGTTCTGCCTCAAAACTAAGAAAGTTGCTAGAAACAGTCCAGCCACTGTTCAAACCCCACAACTGACACAAGAAGAAAAGATAAACAAGAGAGGCCAATGTGTGATCGCCTCAGGAGTTCCTCAGGCCTTTAACACTCTTTTTTTTTTTTTTTTTTTTGGCCAGTCCTGGGCCTTGGACTCAGGGCCTGAGCACTGTCCCTGGCTTCTTCCCGCTCAAGGCTAGCACTCTGCCACTTGAGCCACAGCGCCGCTTCTGGCCGTTTTTTTTTTTTTTTTTTTTTCTGTATATGTGGTGCTGGGGAATCGAACCTAGGGCCTCATGTATCCGATGCAGGCACTCTTGCCACTAGGCTATATCCCCAGCCCTTATCTAAATCTTTTCACTGAAAGATCTGTGGATAACTTTCTTCTTCCTCCTATAGAATATAGAGTAAGAGAGGAACAGGTCAGGAGCAGTATGCGTTTTCTAGGAAGTGTATTGGTTACTCTTCATTGGAACAACTTGCAAAATGGGGCCAACCAAAGAATAGAATTCATTCTGAAACAAAGTAGTATTGTTTAAACAATAGTAGAGCTCTAGGGCTGGGAATATGGCCTAGTGGCAAGAGTACTCAACCTCCTATACATGAAGCCCTAGGTTTGATTCCTCAGCACCACATATATAGAAAAGGCCAGAAGTGGTGCTATGGCTCAAGTGGTAGAGTGCTAGCCTTGAGCGAAAAGAAGCCAGGGACAGTGCTCAGGCCCTGAGTTCAAGCCCCAGGATTGGAGAGAGAGAGAGAGAGAGAGAGAGAGAGAGAGAGAGAGAGAGAGAGAGAGAGAGAGAGAGAGAGAGAAATAGTAGAGCTCTAAACACAAAAGATCCAAGTACACATGACACATTTTGGTGTGTGTTTGTTTGTTTGTTTATTTATTTATTTATTGCCATACTGGGGCCTGAACTCAATGCCTAGGCACTGTCCCTGAGCTGCTTTTCCTCAAGGCTAGCACTCTACCACTTGGCCAAAGCACCACCAGTTTTCTGGTAGTTAATTGGAGATAATAGTCTCACAGACTTTCCTGGCACAGCTAGCTTTGGAGGATGATCCTCAGATCTCAGCTTCTTTTTATTTATTTATTTACTTTTTGGCCAGTCCTAGGCCATCATCTATTGTTTAGAGCCCCTGAATCAGGCCTGTAGTTTCTAAACTTGTGGGATGGCATGAAGACTCTTGGATGGTGATCTTTGGTAACAGTTGCTTAAAAATAGTGTAGAAGGGACTTGTACTTAGACAACAATACAATTGAATTGGGTGGGATAGCCCACAAAAATCTAGCATTGTTTTTATTGTAAACCCTTAAAATGAAAGACTGAGTAGTTAGACTTTTTTCCCCAGACAAAAGAAGTATACTACAGATCTATAAAATTGACATTAAAAAGTGATGCATCAGCTTTCAAATAACTAGTTTACATGAGAAGTTTCTACAGTTTATAAGCTACAGAGTAATTTGAACTAGAAATACTGTGTGAATTGTTTCAAGTCCTCTGATGCCTCTCCACAGGCATATATCCTATAGGGTGAGTTCATGTAGATTTTCATCAGTATACAATGACAGAGCTCATGAAAAGTAAAATAAAATGAGTCATATACACACACACACACACATATATATATATAAATGTGTGTGACAATATAGATATGTTTATATTCATAGATAAGTTTGAGGCTAGCCTGAGCTAGTCTGTGTATAAATATAAAGAAAAACATTTAGAAATTAATTTGTAATGTGGGGGATAAAAACCTGTGACTTGTGCCTCCTACCCAAATGCTCTACCACAGACCTACAAGGTATTGGCATTTTTTTGAGTATAGTTTTAATATGGAGACCAATTCCACCAACTTTATGAGTCAATCCAAAGTAGGCAAATTCTTATGAACATTATCTATTGACCCAGATTCCTAAAAGATGACTGGATGGTTAGAAGATACTGTCACTCTTGAAATTAAGATTTCTCAAAAGAGGAGTGTTCCTGGTTGAGGAATTACTTTCTGTGAGCAAGTTCCTTTTAAACCGGCTGTAGAAAATCAAGACCACAATCCATGCTGGTGATCATACTGGTCTCATAAGATTATTAAGCACACATTGCTTATATTCTGGGAATACACAAATCTAAAAAGGATTCTCATTGCTGCTTTTCATACCATATAATAACTTCCTTAAAAAGCAACAACAACAAAAAACCCAACTCTGGGATTTCTTATGAAATGCACCCTTCTTTTGTCAAGAGCCGATGTAGGGAGCATGGCAAGTTTTCTGGGCAATCACTGCAGAGCAGTCCAGCCTTCCCAGTGGCTTTCCAGGCACAGCCTCTTGGTGGGGTAGCGCTCTTCCTTCCCAGACCTGGGTCTCAACACACCATCTAGCATGCAAGAACAACTTCATGTTAGGAAAGGCCACTTCAGTCACAGGGGCACTCATTCCAGCCACTTGGGCTTGAATTGTAAACAATGCATAAGGTAAGAAGCATGCACTTTATTTTACCTTCAAATTCTCAACCATTTCAATAGCCCACACTCAAATTTTCAATCTACACTGATTCTAGGTAACTCTTTTTTTTTTTTTTTTTTTTTTTTTTTGCCAGTCCTGGGGCTTGGACTCAGGGCCTGAGCACTGTCCCTGGCTTTTTTTTGCTCAAGGCTAGCACTCTGCCACTTGAGCCACAGTGCCACCACTTCTGGCCGTTTTTTGTATATGTGGTGCTGGGGAATTGAACCTAGGGCCTCATCTATACGAGGCAAGCACTCTTGCCACTAGGCCATATCCCCAGCCCTCTAAGTAACTCTTAAGAGCCCAGTGTGGTGGTCCATGCCTGTAATCCCAGCACTAGAAAGGCCACGGCTATGGGACAAAGTCTTGGAGGCTTGCCTCAGTGGGATAGCAAGACTTTATCTTTAAAAAAAAAAACAACACATATAAGGTAACTTTGGAAATATAGTATCAATAACCCTTTAAAACGTAGATTCCCTCAGTGGAGTGCTGATGGCTCACGCCTCTGATCCTACCTACTCAAGAAGCTGAGATTGAGGACTGAGGTTCAAAGCCAGCCTGGGAAGACAACTCTGACATTTTGAAGTTAACCAGCAGAAAGCTGAAAGTAGGGGTGTGGCTCAAGTGTTAGAGCACAAGCCTGGAGTGAAAAGCCAATGATAGCTCAAGGCCCTTGAGTTCAAGTCTCAGTACGGGCCCAACAATGAACAAACAAAACTGGATTCTCTCATTCACTTAACAGTATGCAGCAAATAATTCATACAGCTTTTAGTGGGCTGAGGTGTCATGATTATTAGGCTGGAAGAGAGAAAGTGCACCTACTTATCCATCCAGAGGAGAGAACTACCTGTGGGGCAGAGAAAAGGAGCACTCACGTGTACTCTCCAGGTCTTCTCCATCTGCGCAGGCTGGGAGAAGAGCCCAGTTTTCACCTCTTCCTGGCTTTGTTTAGGGTGCTTCAATGCACAATAAACTGAAAATATTTCAGTCATCTGATTCAATTAGTTTGGCTTACACACACCTGTGAAACTAGCACCACAGAGCAGTCAAGTTCCCTCTGTGCCTCTGCTTCTGGGCTCCTGGGGAATCTACCAGAACTGCCTTCCAGAACAGAGCTCTTTCCCTCTCAATTGTCTTTTTATAGAATCATGGAGGGAAAGAAAGATTAAAGAAGCTCCTGCCCCAACGAACAGCTAGACCATTACCAATTCCCATGTGCCTCCTCTCTTCTGTGCCTTCTGATGCTTATCATTTCCTTGCTTTTTAAAAGAAACTTGAGTACATATAGAAAGCAAACTATTTGGTTTGACCTTTATATAGAGATTGCATCCCAACAGCATTCCACAGTTCTTTACACTAAAGAATGAAGTTAGAGTTCGTTTTTCACTGCTAGCCGGAAATCTATGGTGGAAACAAATCAGACTTTTAACTAGTGTCATTTCCAGCTTTGGCTGTAAAGAATAACATTGCAGCTAGAGGCTGGTGGCTCACAACTGTTATCCTAGCTACCCAGGAGGCTGAGACCTGAGGGTCAAGGTATGAAGCCAACCTTGGCAAGTGTGTGAGACTCCTATATCCAATTAACCACCAAAAGGCTGGAGGTAGAGCTATGGCTCAAATGATCAAGTAATAGCCTTGAGCAAAAAGAGAAGACCAAGAGAGACAGAGAAAGAGACATGAGAGAGAGAGAGAGAGAGACAGAGACAGAGACAGAGAGAAGTGACATTGCAATGAGCTGTCTCTTCTACAAGATGAATTTCTCTAGGTCATGTACATAGACTGAATTTCTAGATCATGTGTGAACAAGGTCATAGACACCTTAAGCTTTACAATGATAATCTCTAATTCCAATGTTTGGCCTCATCAGACAAATATACAGATTCCTCAAGGGCCACATCCTCACTAGCACTTGGCACCAGCACACTTTGGTCACGTAAAATGTCATTTTAATTTGCATTTCTCTATTACGAGGATCCTCTTCATGTGTCCATCAGACTCAGACATGTTTCTGATGCTGTGAAATTCCAGCGACTATTATTCCCCAGTAACTGTTTTCCCGATCAGCCTGTAGGACTTCTTACATGTTCTGGACCTAGTAAGTTCACTGCTGTGTGTGGAAAATTTACCCTTCCTGCGGCAGGCTGGTCTGTTCACTGGCTTTACCCTGTCTCTTGTAGAAGAGAAGTCCTTAGTAGGAACGTATTCTAATTTCTTAGTCTGTTCTTTCATAGTGAACAAAAATTTGTGTCATAAACATATTCTGTATTTTCTTCTAATACTTGAATTTTTTTCCTTTTCCTTTTCCTTTTACTTCATGTGAGGCTGATGTTTAAGTATTATGGGAGGTAAGAATTTGTTATCAGGAATAACCCATTTTCCAGCACTACCTCTTCAATAGTCTGTCTGTTTCTGCCTCATGTGATATACATGGCCCTCCCCAATGGGGACCAGGCATCCTGTAACTCATCATCAGTGCATCACATTAAAAGCTGTAATGCCAACAGTGTATCCACTGATAAACACTGGCTTTACTCGTTCAGTGATGTTTTGTTTGTGTCTGAGACAGAATCTCATGATGGAGCCCAGGCTGGCCTAAACTCCCAATCATCCTGCCTCTGCCTCCTGGATTCTTACAGGCATGAACCATCATACTTGGCTTCATTTTCTCAAAACATCTTGTCCCTAGACTTTTTATATTTGACTTTGATCTATTTGATGACTCTAGAGTAGGAAGTCCTGTTTGATGTTTCTCTGTACTCTTACTTTCGGTGTTTTGGGGTTTGGTTTTTTGGTTGTTGTTATTGTTGTTCATTGACTTTGCAATTATGAACTCAGATCTGATACTTGTGAGTCTTTTGCTTCTGATAAAATATCCCTCTACTACTCTGAGTGGGAGTCTTCTAGCTTCATTCAAGGACCTGTTTCATGTAGGAATCTCAGGCTCAGTTCACCTATTTTTCAGCTGCCCCCCCCCACTCACTTTCAAAGCCCCAGCTTCGATGGGATCCTTGTTCCTAAGCTAACTCTGGCTTAGTTTTTTATGTACTACTACTATTCTGATGCTAGCAAAATGTTTCTCTTATCTCTGTGTTATTTTCTTTCTTAGAGCAGTATAGATTCCTGAATATTTTTATTTCCTTGAAACCCCAGTGACTGAAAAGAATGCTCCCCAAGGAGAGGTGATCTCCATCTCCTCATTTTGTTCCTGCTACCAGCACTGACAGGAAATGAAGAAGCAATTCCCTAACAAGCTGGAAAGGCAGGTGTGGCCAAAGGTTGTCCTCTCTGTAGCAGTAAAGCAAGGGACTGGTGTGGAGGCAACAGAGAGTAACTAAAATGGGTATGAGGTTTCTTTGTGAGATAATGCAAGCATTCTAATTTAGGTTGGGGTAATACTTGTACCAATCTGAAGAAGCTAACATCCAGTGAATCCTGTACTTTAAAAGGCTGATTTATGCTGGGTGCTGGTGGCTCATGCCTGTAATCCTAGCTACTCAGGAAGGTGAGGATGATGGTTTGAAGCCAGCCTGGGCAGGAAAGTCTGTGAGACTCTTTATCTCCAATTAACCACCAAAAAGCCAGAAGTGGAGCTGTGGTTCAATGTTAGAACACAGAGCCCAGGCCTTGAGTTCAAGACTCAAGACTGATGAACACATACACAAAAGTTTAATCTATGATTTGTGAATTATACTTCAATAAAGCTGTTTACTTGAAAAAGAGATAAACATATTATCTGATATAAAACTCTTGTTCAAAAATGCATTAAAAACACAAACTTAGTTTAATGAACTGTCACAAAGCAAATATTATACTTCACTTCACCACTCTAGGTCAATAAATGAAACATAGCCAGCAAAGCAGCAGCTGTCCTCTGATGCCCTCCTTGCTGTCTCCAGGACTTTAACCAAGGCATGGCTTCCTTCCTTGTCTTAAGAGAGCTAGGTAGGAGAAATGCTGAGTGCGTGCCCTCTGTTGACTGTAAGTGGAAAATGTCTTCTATTTCAAGGCTCTCCCAATGGTATCTTTTGATGAGCAGTTCTTAGTTTTAACACAGATAAAGTAATTCATCTTTTTAGGATTAGTTCTTTCTGTAGCCTTTTCGCTAACACCCAGAACATTATAATTGTTCTCCTCAAGCACTGTCACATCCTTTAATCAGGTCCATACGTTTTCCTTTATTTCCTGATAAATTTTTAAAAAGAACATTTAGTGGAGACATATTTTTTCCAGATCACAAATAATAAACCTACGATCGGAATAATGCTACTTCAGAACACAAATAAGACATTGACTCTTTCAGATCTCTTTCTAGTTTTTGATTTTTCAGAGTAATTAAATCATCTTTATCAGGAAAACTTTTTACTTAGAATACAGTTGTAACATGGCAACTATTTTCAAGTAATATTATATTGTTAACTTGATATTGTTAGAATATGCATAAATGTTCAAAATTATGTTCCTAAAGAAGTGTAAGATCTCTCAAAGATATTACATTCAGAACAGTTTATGCTAACATAAATATTGCAATAAATGATTCACTTATTGTAGGTATGATGATTCTTACTTATAGATTATTCAATAAATAGATAATTGCTATTATCTGACCCGATGGGAAAATATAGCATTACTAAGGAACATAGGTTTAGAGATAGTCTACATATACAGAGATAGAAATAGATATATGTCTTATTATCATTTGGTCCTAGAATCATCCATACTAAGTAAATATCTTTTCCCTTTCTCACATCCAGGAAGCTTTTGTGTTGGTAAATAAGAGTATTGTTTTTTATTTCTTTGTACAAACTGAATTTACAAATTCAATGTGTATATATTTTTGCACTAAAATGCAGATTGTATTGGAGTAATCATTAATTAGTGCTGTCTACAACACCTTGTATTTGTTACATACAAAAGTGAACAAATTGAATGGCAAAAAAAAAATCCAGCATGTAAAAGAGCCCCCTTAACACACTAATTTTCATCACTTGCTCTTTAAAATTCACTGTGTCCACTGTCCTCAGCAACAAAGTCACCATTAATATAGGACTTGTAAACACTTTCTTTCTAGTCAGGCTCATTTTCTTCAAGACTATAAGCTTCCAATGGACTCATCTGCCACTTAAGGGAATACAAATATTTTATTCATGTGCTTTAATAAATAGCATTTTAGTCACCTGCTTGTACATATCAAAGCAGCATTTAAAAAGTGTAACCAAAAGAAGTTGGCCTAATAATGCCACACTGAATGATCCTGAATGGTATGACTGATGACACCTTCTAGGATCAGAGTCAAACTCTGAGAGAAAGAAAGGGTCTTTAAGATCACATACATTCACTTGGTAGATATGAAAGTGGAGACTAACAAAGGGCAGTACCTCAGATGACTTAGTAACTACAGGCAGCGCTGGAATCAGGAACTGGGCTGGCCAGGCTCTGCATCCCAGAATTCTTGTACATGGGATTCTTCTGCAGGTGATACTGAGTCACATAATTTCTAGAAAAGGCCTTGTTGTTAAAGAACAGAACTATAGCCAAAATTACCATGGCTTTTCATATAAAATCATATAGGTTAATGTTTATATACTAGCATTTTATATCATATAACAAACCATATACATTTTTGGTGTACTATTCTATCTCAACCACTCAGAAAGAAAATAGGGAAGACTAAACATCGAGAGAAACCTGGAGCAGCAGAAGAGAAAATGGTGTGTGATTAGTATTTCATAGCACAGCCTTCCTTCTTTCCTTACCTGGCTAGAATCTCCATCAGAATCATTAATGGCTTACCCAAAAAGGTCCTGCTAGACCTCTAGGTCAACACCAAGAGAGAGAACTCACAGGCAATGGGAAGTTACATGAGTAAAATGTTTTAAAGAGACATGTTTAAACATATCAAACCACTAAAACCTATTAGCTTGGAGAGAGAAAATGAAAAGGGAAACTTGTGGATTTATATTTAAGATTACTTAAAAATAAGGTTTTTAATAACTGTAAAACCTTAGTGGTGTATGCAAATTTTAACAACAGAAAATATAGCAATGTATTAACAATGCTTTGTATGAGTTATGGAATAATGCAGACATAATTTTACAATATATGCATATGTGCATATACATATAAGTACATATATACATATTACATATACACACAGTATATTTATGTTCCAAGTACCCTGGACTCAATCTGATATACATAAGAGGAATGCACAGCAGTTCTTTCATCTGCTTTTTCTACCATTGCAAATTCTAGTCTATAAATGTTACACTAAATATTAGGATTACTGAATGTCAAAAGCAGTATGATATAAACCATTACTAGGAATACTATTAGTAGTCAGTGTCTGGAATTTGTGGACTAACTGCAGAAATGTGTCAGTACTTATTTATTTATATTTTGTGGCTCTACTGTAGTTATAGGCTAATTCCTCATTTAAGGAAACAAAACAGAATTTGGCATCCTGTTAACATCTTTTAGAAAATTTTCTTTGTAGAGTTCTTAGAACTTCTTTGTACACTTAAGACTGCTTCAAAAGTAAACACATTTCAGCTGGGTGCCAGGAGCTCATGCCTGTAATTCTAGCTACACAGAGGCTGAGATCTGAGGATTGCAATTCAAAGCCAGCTCGGGCAGGGAAGTCTGTGGCACTCTTCTGTTAACCACCAAAATGTTACATGTGGAACTGTGGCTCAAGTAGGAGAGTGCTAGTCTTGAGCACAAAAGTTCAGAAACAGCGCCAAGATCCTGAGTTCATGCCCCAGGACCAGAACACAAACACACACAGAAAAGTAAACACATTTTTAGAAAACCTTAGTAGTAAAAAAAAAATAAAGACAAATTCTGGATTTTTCATGAACTGCTTTTTTTGAACTATCAAATATGAAATTATAATTTTTCCTGACTTTTTTTCCTGAGAAATGTGTGTGTATGGACATGTCTTCTGGTCTTCCACTGTTTTCCTCTGCCCACTAAAAAGAGTGTGAGGGAAGAGGTGGGTCAAAATTTTTCTGTTACCAACTCACCAGACGGCACCAAAGGACCTACTGGCTCCAGACACACAAAATCAGTGAACAACTCTACAGAAACATTAATTCATAAGGCAGAGATCCTTGGCAAACATTGATAGATAAGTGCTTGCACATAAAAATGAATTCAATTATAATCATCTGATGAAACTTATGTATGTATCAGGGCACCAAACAACATGATAGGATGCATGCTTTGAAGAAAAAGTTTATCTACTTACCGTAAATTTGCTAACACCCTCCAGTTCCCCAAACTTCATATAAGAAATGTCTGCCTTCTTTTTACCAACATCTGCATCCCCTGCATAGATTTGTTTTATGCCTACACCTTTAATTAAAGGTACACATTCATCGCAAGGGCACTTGGTCACAAAAATCATACGTCTATCTTCTGGTTTTATTTCTTGATACCTATAAAAATTGACAAAAGATTATGCAAGTAGTTTCTGACAGGGAAAGTTATTTTGTAGGGAAATTCTTAAAATTAAGCTGCTTGAAAAAGATTTGCAACATTACAAACAATGATCAAATGTTATTCTTGCTTAATTAGTGAGTATTCAAAGCCATTGGTAGGATAGTCAGTAGCAGACTGAGGCTAGAGGGAGAGAAAGAGGGGATGAACATGTGATTTAAAAAACAAAACAATGCTTTCTAAGTAAGTACTTCTTTTCTCTCTTTTTATTAATATATGTTAATTGTACAAAAGAACTTTGTTGTAGTCTATCTTTATTACCATAATGTACTTGAGATCAAATTTATCCTCTATTACACTTTCTTATCCTCTTCCTTTAAAAAAAAACCATTTAATGGGTATAACTTCTTTTTATACTAATATTTGAAACTGAGGTTCAAACTACTTCACAGCTAATCATGTCAGATTTGACATGAAAGCATTATGGAACCCTAAAATGGGATCTAACAGACATATAGTAAATGCTTCCTAAAGAATAAATAAATGTTAAAGTTTGGTTGAGTTTCAATCCTTTTAATCTTTCTCCATGATAGGATGATTATGTTCAACATTTGGATATGACAAAGTCATACCTATGTACAAGATGGAGCAAGCAAGCCTGTAATGAGGAGGATGAACACAGCACAGAGGAGACTTTTGGTGAAAAATATTGCTCTCTGGGGTAGTTTAGGTTTAAGGATTGATGTCGTTTAGGGTTACAGGGATTCCAACTTCAGGGTCTTTTTTTTTTTTTTTTCTTTTTTGCCAGTCCTGGGCCTTGGACTCAGGGCCTGAGCACTGTCCCTGGCTTCTTTTCGCTCAAGGCTAGCACTCTGCCAACTTGAGCCACAGCACCACTTCTGGCCTTTTCTATATATGTGGTGCTGAGGAATCAAACCTAGGGTTTCATGTATAAGAAGCAAGCACTCTTGTCACTAGGCCATATTCACAGCCGCCAAGTTCAAGTTCTTGAGTCTACATTGCTCTCAGCTATCTGTCTTCAATTCTTCCATATCTACATCCATCTAGTTGAGATTCTACTATAGTTTGGGTATGAAATTTGTGCTAAGCTCTTAAGTACTCAGCTGGTAGACCCAGTTTTTGAGAGGTGACTGGATAGTAGGGCTATGACCTAACCAAATGATTGATGCATTGATACAGTCATGTAACATGATAGCATTACTGGGAGACAGTGAAACCTTTTCGAGGTAGGGTTAGAAAGGACAGTAGGTCACTGGGGGCACATCTCATCAGGCTCTTCCTCATTTACTCTATTTCCTGGCAGACCCTTCTGCCATCAAGATTTGCCTCACTGTATCAAGGACTAAAAAGCAACCATGGCAAGTAATCATGGACTGAAACCTCTAAAACTGTGAGCCAAAATAAATCCTTCCTTAGGATGTTTTCTCAGGCATGTTGTACCACAAAGAGAATACTCTCATTTCTGTGCTTTGCATCTAGCCTGCTCAAACTATACACCTAGAGGGTCTCTCACTATAGTCTATATATAGTGAGGTTATGCCAACAGAATTCCACCTCCCCACCACCTGCCAAGGAAGAGCCAACAGAAAGTCTTTTCTTGTCCAGTGCCAGCCTATCCTGTGAGCTGCATTTACCATGTCCACAGTCCAGCCTAACGAGAATATGTATGCTCCTAAACACACAATATCTTTTCCTACCTTTAGACTGTGGCTGATGTTAGAAGCAAAAATGGCTTTTCTGATAGTGCTTGAAGGACATCTCAGCCACAATCTTAGCAATCTTTTCAAGTTCGGCTCAAATGCCAGCTCCTCCCTACAACTCTTTCTTTTTCCACAGCAGTCCCTGGAAGTCCACAGTGCTGGTGTTCCTCTCCCACTAAATTCCTCTCATTAGGTAAATATAGATGTCCTGCCCTTTTAGGAGTTCTCCCAGGACAGGAAGCATTATGTGGAGACTTACATGTTTTTTTTTAAAAAATCCCATAACATCCCCCAGCTGTAAATGCTGAGACAGATTTGTGGAAGTGACCTAAAATAGCTTTAAAAGGAGGGAATTCTAGCTATAATCTCTAACAAAGACTCTTTTATAATAAAGTCTGTATGTTTATGAACATAAACCAGCATGTTCTAGACTTCGGAAAAAAAGGAAATAGTATTAGCCAAAAATATGACAAGCTGAACAAGATTCTAAGGACAAACTTTTAGTAAAAGAGAGGGAGGGTAGAAAATTAAACAGATTTTCTCAATAAGGTGGAAGGTCAGGAGATTCTATGACAATGGCTTGAGATTCAGCAGCAGGACTGACTTTAATCAAAATTATGTTTCTGAAAATAATGTTTCTTATTAGAATTTTGTAAGGGAAATAAATTACCACAAAAGAAAACTATTTTCAACTGGCCCTTATTATTTTAAAGAGAAGTACATTCAAAATTATCTCAGACCTAAATGTCAAGGCATTCTGTTCCGCATGTACAATGTATCGGAATTTCCTTATTTCTCTGTCTTTCTGCTTGTCATCGATATGTGGGAAGTCAGCATACTCTGATCCAACAGGAAAGGCATTATAGCCACATCCTACAAAGTACATTGTGCCAGTTCCATCACAACTTTTCTGCAAAGTGAGTGAACCAACTACAGTGAATTTTGGCATTTTGAAAAGTAAGTTTGCAGTAGAATTATAAACTTGCTATCATAGTCCATATAATGAACATTCTTCCCATTTCTGTAACATACTGACTCATCAAAAATAAAATACCAGATCCTCCTCCTAGTTTCAACTAGCCTTGAAGAAAGGAATGTCAAATTGTGGACTTGTTGAAGCCTGATTCCAAGAATCTGTCTAGTCTATAATCTCAAGACCATCTTTGGTTTCCACAGCAAATGAAATACTGTGTTGCTTAACTCAGAAATCAGGTCCTTAAGACATTTCCCTCCAAATAGATTTGCAATTAGAATCCAAAGCATTTCTGTACTTTAAAAAATACTGTATTTCTGTTTTATCCCTTAAAGTAACATGTTAGATGGTTATGAACACAGCAGGTACGCAATAAGAAATTGTCAATTTATACTCTGTGCTCTGTAAGCAGCTCAGAAATTTTAAAGTATTTTGAACAGACTGGGCACTGGTGGCTTATACCTATAATCCTGGCTACTCAGGAGGCTGAGATCTGAGGATCATGTTTGAAATAAGCCAGGGCAGGAAAGCCTATTAGACCTTTTTCTGCAAAAATTAACTGAAAGCCAGAAATGGAGCTGTGGCTCAAATGATGGAGTTCTAGCTTTGAGCAAAAAAGCTCAGGGAGCATACCCAGACTCTGAGTTCAAGCACCACAATTGACAGAAAGAAAATAAAAGTACTTTTCTTTAATCATCAGTATTTGCACTTAATCACAGAAGTTCTTACTTTAGTGGTTCTTGTTAGTTGTTTATATGAATTATTCATATTATGACTAGAATGGCATCAAAGATAAGTGTTTATAATAGTTGGGAATAGGCTATAAACCTCACTAAATTTCCCAGGTAAATATCTAAAGACTTATTTTCATACTTACAGATTTCCTTTCTGCCCAAATCACAGCCCCAACTCCTGTTTTGTGATCCTCTGAAAGATATATAACATTTAACTCAAAATTAATAATCTGTTTCAAAAATATATTTTTCAAAAAATAATTATTGAAATATACTTCATAAATGTAGCAGTAATCCTTGACATCTTCACCAAAATAGAAAAATTAAAGCTAAGTACTCTTATGTATGGAACATGGAAGTGAGGTACCGAATAAGCAGAAAGACTCACTACCATACAGTCACACATGAGTAAGCGTGCAGACCTCTAAAATGGTAGTGGCTAGTCAGACCACTTCTAAAACAAAAATGGCCAATCCGATCACTTCACAGATTTAACATGAGGTCTGAGCACAGTCTCATTGATTCTCCATTAACAATTCAATTCCTAAAAAACTAACTGCATCTGATAGATGATGAAATCAATTAAACTGAATAAAAATGAAGTTTGTGAGTTAATGGATTTGGTATAATAAACATTCACAATAACTGAATTCATTTTCTAGCATTTTTACACTCTAATCATGGAAAATACATTTTGTGGAAATTGTTCTTACTGAGAAAAAGCTCAAACTTCTCATATAAACAAAGTCTTATGGACTTTCATATCTATTTATCACTGAAATGTACAAAAAGGAAATGGTCCTAATAGAATACAGTAGAATCCTTTCCTTGCCTGTCCTAGTTTGCTTTGAAGGAAAATGATGCCAAGTTACAGGCGTCAGACTTATTTCTAAATCAAGTGGTAGAAGTTATGAGCATGAGATCATAATTCCCCTGCATATCCAAAATCCTTGCAATACACAGAGATGTACTTTTAAAAATCATTCATTTGAAATAGAAAAATCAAAACCCAAAATAGAAATCATATATTTAAGGATCTACTTTTCATTTTACATAAGTGAGTTTTGAATTTCTAAGGCAGATATACACGAATTGTGAAAACATAGTATTTATCAAAATTACAAAATTACAGGCATGTATTTACATAGAGAAAGCAATCATCTTTGGATTTACTCAAGCACATTCAAACTGGTAAACCAGGTGAACCGGGCCTTCAACTTCCAAATTCCTACAAGCTAATCCTTTCAATGATAATACACTTAGTTACTTTTCCAGCAAAAATACAAAGAAAATCTGTGCCACCACTGTGCCAAAAACTAGGATTCCTTTAAATTCATTTTTAAAAGTTTTAATTACACAATAAAAATTTTTCATCTCCAAATATTCTCATATTTTCAAAAATTATACCAGTAAGCATATGAATAATTTGAACTTTGATGAATGATCCTATTTTTACCTAAAGATAATAAGCCTTCCCAACCCTATACTTGCCTTTCCTCCATCTCTTTTTAACATTAAGAATTCCAAAGCTGGACACAGTAGTGTACATCTGTAACCCCAGCACTGCAGAGGTAGAGCAGGAGGATTGTAAGTCCCAGGATAGGCTGGGCTACATACCAGCCTGAGCTACAGAATGAGATATTGTCTCAAAAACCCCCAAGAGTTTGGGTTTGGAGCTGTGACACAGTTGGTAGAGTGCTCCTCACGGACTTTTTGAACAACAGTCACAGGCTCGCTGGTGTGCAACACCAGCACAGCAGGGACACCTGGGCCTGAATACACGCCCCCCTCACAGAGGAGGCGCAGAGTCTGCGGGCACCAACCCGCGTCCAGACACTTGAACCTGCTGAGGTCCATGCATACCGCCCCCCACAGCAGACTTGCGGAGGGCACAAGCACCCTCCAACAACTCGGGGCAGCATGTCCCCAAAGGAAGCACTAGAGTGCACATGCACATGCCCTCCAGAGGGCCAGTGTGGGCCAGCATGCTAGCCCTCCAGCAGGAGGATCTCCTGGCCAACCCTCCAAGGGAGTGCACAGGCAAGCAAGCTGCAACACCCACTCTGACAGGCACACCCCGCTCAGGTGGGCAGACCCCCCAGTGACAGTGCTGCTTTGATAGGCTCACTTCGCACAGGTGGGCGGGCCACCCCTCCATAGCAACAGCTGCTCTGATAGGAGCAATCCACACAGGTGGGCAAGCCGCCTCTCAACAGCAAATCTCAATCTGAGAGGTGAGCTCCTCTGACCAAGGTACTGAGTGGAAAAAAGAACCAAAGAAGAGAAAAGCCTCCACACCATGCTGAATCAGCGACCCTCAAACCCCCACCAGGGGCCTGCTAGGGTCAGCACAACATAGCTGCAGGACACTATCCTGCAGAGAAAGACACAGAACCTAGTCACCCCCAAGTACAGTGAGGGTGACCACCCCGGCAAGAACCGAGATGGTCATGCTCACCCATTGGGCAGTAAGGTTCAACAGCCAAACTCAAACCCAGAGCCAGGACAAAAAGAAGTCTCCCACTGACGGACCAGTGGGAACCAGCACAAAGCCAACCCAAGGAAGCCACCTACAGATCTCTAGGTGCACAAATCACAAAGAAATATCACAAATTATATGAAAGGGCAAACCAACTCTCCAGCTACAAAAAGCAGTACAACCGAAGAGGAGATAGAGAATAAAAAAGCAACTGAGGGGCTGGGGATATAGCCTAGTGGCAAGAGCGCCTGCCTCGGATACACGAGGCCCTAGGTTCGATTCCCCAGCACCACATATACAGAAAACGGCCAGAAGCGGCGCTGTGGCTCAAGTGGCAGAGTGCTAGCCTTGAGCGGGAAGAAGCCAGGGACAGTGCTCAGGCCCTGAGTCCAAGGCCCAGGACTGGCCAAAAAAAAAAAAAAAAAAAAAAGCAACTGAGGCTATGAGAGCAGAAATGATGGAAAACCTCAAGAGTGAAATCAGAAAACAAGTCCAGGAGTTTAGAATGGAAGTCTTGAAGGACCTTCAGGAAACCAAGAAAGAAATGGAAGCAAAAATGGATACAGTGCAAACCTCCCGTAAAGACCTTAACATCCTGAGAAGCAAAATGCACGAAAAAATAGAGTTAAAATACACCTCTTTAATGGAAGAAATTTTCATGAGCATGGCAACCATAAGTAGCTCCCTGACATCCATAAACTCCACACTTGAATCCACAGCACGAAGAATTGACCATATTGAATCCAGAATCTCTCTCTTGGATGATGATGCAGCTGACAAGGACCAGAAAATTACCACACTCCAAGAAATGGTAAAGCTCCAGGGCAGACTAATCCAGGAGCTAGTGGACAAAGACAAGAGCATAATTGGAATAGAAGTAGGAGCCGAATAGCAGAGCAGAGGGCTTCAACATATTTTCAATAAAGTGATTGCAGAAAACTCCCCCAATCTCACCAGGAACCTCACCCAGGTAACCGAAGCCTATAGGACACCTGGCAGACCAGACCCTAGAAAATCCTCGCCCAGGCACATAATAATCAAGACTTCAGATCTCAAGAATAAAGAGCAAATTTTGAATGCAGCCAAAACAAAGAAAGAAATTTATAACAATGGGAAAAGGATCCGAATAACAGCATCTCTCCACACAAACCTACCACGCTCGAAGAAAATGGAAGAACACCATCTAAGTCCTACAGGCCAACAATTGCCAACCCAGAATAAGATACCCAGCGAAGCTAGAATTCATATTTGAGGGAAAAACCAGATCTTTCCATAGCACAGAAGATCTAAAGGAGTATGTGAATAAAAAACTAGCCCTAAAGTGAATTCTAAGAAGGGAACCTCACCCAATAAAAAATGTACAGGACACACAGACAGAAACAGAAAGAAATTACAATAGCCAGAGCCCAACAGAAAGAGCAGCTCACTAAAGACAAGAAAAAAAGAGAGGAAAAACAGCTGAACAGGAAAATGGAAGGGGAAAACACACTCTTATCCTTGATCTCTTTGAATATAAACTGTATAAACTCCCTGATAAAGAGGAGCAGACTGGCAGAGTGGATTTGCAAACAAAAAGTTGCCATCTGTTGTCTGCAAGAGAGCCATCTTACAGCAAGGGATACAAACAGGCTCCGAATGAAAGGATGGAGCAAGATCTTCCAAGCAAACGCACCTACCAAAACGCAGGTGTAGCCATCCTGATCTCAGACAAGCTGGACTTCTCATTAAAATCAACTCAAAAAGACAAAGAAGGGCACTACATTTTAATACAAGGAAAAATCCAGAATCAAGACATCACAGTGATATGTATACTCACTGAACAAAAGAGGCCCTACATATGTCAAGCAAATTTTCACAGAACTACAGAGCAAGCTAGACCCAAACACAATCATAGTGGGTCACTTTAATACCCCACTCTCTCCAAGAGACAGATCCAATACCCAGAGGATTAGCAAGGGAGCTGAGGACCTAAGTAACACCATATCCTAAATGGATCAGAAATATCTATACAGAACCTTCTACCCTACAGAGACCCAATACACCTTCTTCTCAGCAGCCCATGGATCATACTCCAAAATAGACCATGTCATAGCCCACACAAAGAACCTCAGCAAATACAAAAGTATTGATGTCACCCCATGTATTATATCTGACCACAGTGGAATAAAGGTAACCTTCAATAACAACGGTTACCACAGAGGCTATACACATTCTTGGAGGCTAAACCCCACACTGTTATCTAACACTTGGGCCCCAGACCAAATTGATGAAATTAATGAATTTATAAGCCACAATGAAAATACATCACAAAGAAACCTATGGGATACAGCTAAAGCAGTACTGAGGGGCAAGATCATTGCCCTCAGCACTCACATTAAAATAATGGAAGCAGAGCAGGTAAATAACGTCACAATGAAACTAAAACATCTGAAGAAACAAGAAATGATCGAACCTAAAATGACTAGGAGGAGAGAGATCACAAAGATCAAAGAAGAGATAAATCTGATTGAAAATAGAAAGACCATTCAACAAATAAATAAGACTAAAAGCTGGTTCATTGAGAAAATAAATAAAATTGACAGACTCCTCACAAGACTTACAAAAAAACGAAGAGAAGAGACTCATATACGTAAAATCAGGGACTCCACTGGAAAAATTACAACAAATACACACAATATTCAAACAATCATAAGGAACTATTTCCAGAACCTCTACTCACTAAAAAAACAATGATTTTACAGAAATGAATCAATTTTTAGAGAAGTATAAACTCCACAAGCTGAACCAAGAAGAAATAAAACAACTAAATAAACCAATAACTTACAGCGAGATACGGGGGTAATCAAGAACCTCCCAACAAAGAAAAGCCCAGGCCCAGATGGATTCACCAACAAATTCTATAAAACCTTTAGTGAGGAGCTAATACCAATACTCCTCAAACTCTTCTGTGAAATAGAAACAGAGGGAGAAATCCCAAGCTCATTCTATGAAGCTAATATTATACTCATCCCCAAACCAGGCAAAGACCCAACAAAAAAAGAGAACTACAGACCAATATCACTAACGAACACAGATGCAAAGCTCCTCAATGAAGTATTAGCTAACAGGATCCAGAAACTGATCAAGAAAATTATACATCATGACCAAGTAGGCTTCATCCCACAGTCACAAGGATGGTTCAACATCCGTAAATCAATCAATGTAATTCACCACATCAACAGAACTAAAATCAAGAATCACATTGTTATCTGAGTTGATGCCCAAAAAGCCTTTGACAAATTTCAACAGCCATACTTATTAAAAGCTCTGGAGAGAACAGGAATAGATGGAACATTCCTCAAGACAATAAAAGCCATATACAGCAGACCAACTGCTAACATCGTATTAAATGGGGAGAAACTAAAATCATTCCCCCTAAACTCAGGAGCAAGACAAGGATGCCCACTCTCCCCACTTCTTTTCAACATAGTGCTGGAGCCCTAGCCATAGCAATAAGGCAAGAGGAGGACATCAAAGGGATCCACATCGGCAAGGAAGAAATCAAGCTATCCCTATTTGCAGATGACATGGTCTTATATCTGAAGGACCCAAAAAACTCAGTCCCCAAACTCCTACACCTAATAACCATTTTGGCAAAGTAGCAGGATATAAAGTAAATCCACAAAAGTCAGCAGCTTTTCTATACACCAGCAATATACAAGCAGAAAAGGAAATGAAAATAATTTCTTTTACAGTAGCCAAGAAAAGAATAAAGTACCTAGGGATCAATCTAGCCAAAGATGTGACAGACCTATTTAATGAGAACTATAAAAATTAAATAAAGGAAATCAAAGAAGACACAAGGAGATGGAAAGACCTCCCATGCTCATGGGTAGGCAGAATCAATATAGTGAAAATGACCATATTGCCCAAATGTTATACAAATTCAATGCAATCCCCATCAAAATCCCAGCTACATTCTTCACTGAAATAGAGAAAGCAACCCATAAATTCATATGGAACAGCAAAAGACCTAGAATAGCCAAAGCTATTCGAGGCAAAAAAGGCAGTTCAGGACGTATCACAATACCAGACTTCAAGCTCTACTATAGAGCCATCATAACAAAAACAGCCTGGTATTGGTATAAAAACAGACCTGAAGACCAATGGATTCGAATTGAAGATCCAGATATAAAACCGCACTCTTACAGTCAGCTGATATTCGACAAAGGAGCTAAAGACATACAATGGAATAAACAGAGCTTCTTCAACTACTGGTACTGGGAAAACTGGGCAGCCATATGCAGAAAACTCAAAGTGGACCCTAGCCTATCACCATGCACCAAGATCAACTCAAAGTGTATCAAGGACCTCAACATCAGACCTGAATCCTTGAAACTACTGAAGGACAGAGTAGAAAAGACACTAGAATTTATAGGCACAAGAAGAAACTTCCTGAATAGAGTCCCAGGGGCACAACAGTTAGGGCAGAAAATCAACAAATGGGACTACTACAAAATAAAAAGTTTCTGCACAGCTAAGGACATAGCTACCAAACTAAAAAGACAGCCAACCATATGGGAAAGGATCTTTACCAGCACAGCAACAGACAAAGGCCTAATATCTATCATCTACAGAGAACTCAAAAAACTAAGCCCCTCCAAGCCCAATAAACCAATTAGGAAATGGGCAAAGGAGCTAAAGAGACTTTACAAGAGAAGAGATAAAAATGGCA
This sequence comes from Perognathus longimembris pacificus, assembly GCF_023159225.1. NCBI lineage: Eukaryota > Metazoa > Chordata > Mammalia > Rodentia > Heteromyidae > Perognathus > Perognathus longimembris. The sequence goes on along the minus strand of NC_063163.1, from coordinate 43,900,828 downwards.
AAGAAACATATGAGGAAATGTTCAACATCCCTGGCAGTAAAGGAAATGCAAATAAAAACAACCCTGAGATACCACCTCACTCCAGTTAGAATGGCCTATACTCTGAACTCAGGCAACAACAAATGCTAGAGGGGGTGTGGGGAAAGAGGAACCCTTCTCCACTGTTGGTGGGAATGCAAATTAGTACAACCACTTTGGAGAACTGTTTGGAGGTTTCTCTAAAAGCTCAACATAGACCTACCCTATGACCCAGCCATACCACTCCTAGGCATCTATCCTGAACAACAGGTCCCAAGATATCAAAAAGACATTTGCACTTCCATGTTTATTGCAGCACAATTCACAATAGCCAAAATATGGAAACAACCCAGATGCCCCTCCACAGATGAACGGATCCAAAAAATATGGTAGTTATACACAATGGAATACTACATAGCGATTAGAAATGGTGAAATATTGGTATTTGCAGGGAAATGGTCAGAACTTGGACAAATAATGTTGATCGAGACAAGCCTAGAACAAAGAAAACAAAGGGGCATGATCTCCTTGATATATGACTGTTAAGGACGGGGGAGGGGAAGACAGTAGAGACCAGGCCTGGAAACCAAAAACTTCTTGTCAAATGGTATATCCCACAGGTTTGGTTCCGCGACCCTACAGTATGTAACTAAAATCAAACAACTACTCAACATATAAAGGTCAAAAACAGACCTCTCAGTGGATCACAATAGCTCAAAACTATGTATGTACGTTCATATAAGACTATTGTTGACATATTGTCTATTGTCGACATTACATCTAAAGCCCTAGGTGAATTTTCTTTGGAGTAGGCCACGTGGCTACTGTATATGTTCTTGGTACACTGTGCATTGTATATATGTCTACCTGACCTAGGGAAGGGAAAGAAAAACAGGGTGTAAGATATCACAAGAAATGTACACACTGCCCTACTATGTAACTGTACCCCTTGTGCACAACACCTTGAAAAATCTTTTGTTTAATTAATAGATAATTTTTTTTATAAAAGAGTAAATGAGCTCTACCACAGATGAGTACTTAACATAACCCAGCCCATCAGCCCCAATTTATGAACTAAGCATGTAACTCACCAGTTCGATATGCCAATAAACTGGCCTGAACCATGCAGTGCCTTACAATTTCTTGTGGCAACCTTTGATTGTGAGTTTCATTAATTTGTTCTGGATTGCTACAGTAGAATCTGAAGTGTTTAAAATTGGGCACACTGGAAGCAACTGTGGCCAATAGTCGGGTAAAGTCTTTCATGGTTTGTGTAGATTGCTAAAGTGTGGATTTTCACAGAGGTTCTGCAGGCCTATCGTCATCAGAATTTGCTTATGCATTTCTTCATTTGAAAATAAAAATAACATTTCATATTCTTTTATTTTTTTCTTTACATTCAGAATAAAAGTCAACATTAGCATCTGGCACTGTTTTTGTAATGTTTGGAATAAAGTCACATTTGTAAGAGGTCTCCTCTACAAACTGCACCATACTACACACTAAAGGTTGGAGTAAGACGCACACATGGGCCCAACTGTTAGACTTCAGTCTTTCCACAGCTTTCGCATCTAATTTTGCATCTTCAGAACTAGATGCTCCATGAAGCAAACTTATTTCTGGTTAGCAGGCCAATACAAAATACGGTTAACTCCAGCTGAAACACAAAAACATGAAAGGTATTACCTGATACATGCTGATGACTCTGTGCTACTGCAGTAGATCAAGGGGCTCCTATAAAATAAATGTCTACTAAACCACTGACCATACAAGCTGAGGGCTGGTGAGTAATTACCTACTCAAAGCCCACCCATTGGTAGTTTTTAGAGAGCTCACAGGTTAAATAAAATATCATTTTGATATCTTTAAGTAATTGACAAAAATCAAGAGTATTTCAAATACCAAGAAATGAAAATTTATTGGAACACCACCCCTATTCATTTACATAGTCTCTAGTTGCCTTTGCATGGAAGAGTGAATAGCTTTTGCAGATAGCCATATGGCCTACAATATATGAAATACTTACTTTCTGGCTTTTTCAAGAAAAAAAAATACCCTGTTTAATAAAACCCCGGATCGAAGACATTTGTGAAACTGCTAATACTGTCAAGTGTGGTGCCACATTTCAGCTCTGGGACTCCATGGCAACAGAGTTGCCTTTAAAAAGGCTACAATTAAGCCAGGCACTAGAGGGTCACACTTGTAATCCTAGCTACTCAGGAGGCTGTGATCTAGAGGACTATAGGTCAAAGATAGCCCAAACAGAAAAGTCTGAGATACTCTATCTCTAAAACACACAGAAAAAAAAAAGAGGGCTGGGGGTGGTGGGGCTACAAATGACCAAATGACCAATGGGGTTAGCATGGTCAGCTTCACACCTCAGCTGTTCACACTGTGGACTAGATAGTCTGACCCTTCATAAGTAGCTGAGTGAACCCCAATGTGTGTTTATTCTTTACCCAAATTGTTTATATATTCTCACTGCCAGGCTTAATAAAATTTTTAAGTATCATAAAGTGAATTGTCTTGTAATTTTTAATGTTTTACCCAGAGGACATAATGAGAGAACTCAAAATTATATTTTTTGAGTTAATTTCTAATTCACAGAAATAAACTATGTCTCCTGTCTCCCTTGGCCTTCTCATCCTATAGAAGCTTCTCCTGTAGAGAAGGAGGGTAAGAAAGTGAGCCTTGAGAGGAGGTAACAAATTGTATAAGACATGTACCCACTGCCTTATGTATGAAACTGTAACCCCTCTGTAGATCACTTTGACAATAAATAAGAAATTATTCCGACAAAAAAGAAAAGCAAGAATATTAAAAACTAACTGAATACATTAAGAACAAAAAAAGAAAGAAAGTGAGCCTCCATGGGACTGGGACTCTGTCTTAGTGGTAGAATGCTTGCCTAGCATGCATGAGGCCCTAAGTTCAATTCCTCATGTACCACAGAAACAAAAGCTGGAAGTGGTGCTGTTGCTCTAGTGATAGAAGGCTAGACTTGAGCCAAAGTACCTCAGTGACAGTGCCCTAATTCAAGCCCCAGAGCTAGCAAACAACAACAACAACAACAAAACCCAACACAATAGCCTCCAACAGACAGCAGTAACCAGCTGAGGGCTCAGAACAATGAACACAGCCTCCTGAAGATTGGACCAAGTGAGCTAATGAGAGCTAACTGCTGCTTTACATGCTTCTGTTTTCTTCCTATTACATTTTTGAAGACTATGAAAAACTGCTGCAGTCTGAAAATTATGTGACTAAGAGACATTATATCCCTGTAAATTGATGCTTCTTAGCAAATTATATCTATTACTTGGTAAGTAAATATAGAAAACTTAATGATTCCTTTTTTGTGTAACTTGAAAAGTACAGTTTATGCTATGATTGTACTTTGTGGCAAAAGTAATATTAAGTGTCCTGACTCAGATACTTTGTGTTTGGGCCAGTCTTGGAGCTGGAAATCAAGACTGGGATGCTGTCCCTGAGCTTTTGCACTCAAGGCTAACACCCTACTAGTTGAGCCACAACTCCACAGACTTTTTCAGTGTTAACTGGAAATAAGGGTCTCACGGAGTGCTAGACTTGAGCAAAGAGCAGCCAAGGACAGTGCTCAGGCCCTGAGTCCAAGCCCCAGGACTGGCAACCAGCCAAACAAACAAGCAATAGTATCACAGATGTTTTTCCCCCAGCTGGATTTGAACCATGATCTCAGATTTCAACTACCTGAGTAGCTAGTATAGCAGGCCCTACCTCAGATACTATTTTTTAAATTGTTCTTATAAAAGTGATGTACAGAGAGGTTGCAGTTACATAAATAACTTTTTAAGTACCAGTATAAATAGCAAGTAAATTTAATGTTAAAGTAGAATTTACAGCTTTTCTCCTAAGGAAGAAAACAAAGCCCAAGTTATTTTGTGCAGAACTATAGTTCTTACCTAGGGAGTATTTTTTTTTCTTTTTGGTCAGTGCTGGCGCTTGCACTCAGGGCTTGATCACTGTCCTTGGCTTCCTTTTGCTCATGGCTGATACTCTCCCACTTGAGCCACAGTGTCACTTCTGGCCTTTTCTGTTTATGTGGTGCTGAGGAATCGAATCCAGGGCTTTGTGCATACTAGGCAGGTACTCTACCCCTAAACTACATTCCCAGCCCTAGGGAGTATTTTTTTAGATGAAAAGAACTACTTGGATGAAGATAGGAATGGATTTCAGAATGAAAATTCGGTGAGGCTCCTATATAAATGTCTTATAGAGGGCCAGGAGTTTGGCCTAGTGGCAGAGGGAGCATGCACAAAGCCCTGGGTAATAACTTGGTATCACATACACAGAAAATGCCAGAAGAGGCGCTATGGTTCAAGTGGTAGAGTGCTAGTACAACAGGCAGAAAGAACAGACCCTGTCTCTCCCAAGTCGCTCTATAGACTGTGGGTAGAGCCGGTCAGATCTGGTTGAGTCAGCTAGAGCAGCAGTAGAAGCACATTCCCTGCTCATGGAGTCGTGACCCACAGGCACGTCTGCCTGGCTTGCCAGCCACGAGCTGTCCATGCTCCCTACACTCCCCCGAGGGACCAATTGGTGCCCACCACAAGTGCCTTACATCAACTCCCCACTTGGTGATTGGCTGGGGAGGACTCAGGAGGTTGGGATGCTGGCGTTATATAATTCCTGATCTGCGCAACAATAAACAAGACCTTCTTAAGCTTGTCCTCCCGGTGTGTAGTAAGTGTGCACCTCATTCACGCTTACCTCCTGCCACAGATCTAGCCCTACAAGTGGCGCCCAATTGGGGCTTGAGTGTTTTTGGCAGATGGACAGTCTAGTGCAAGGTAAGTGCCTCCATGGGCAACCTTCCCCCTGTAGCATGAAAGCCTCAATCTCAATGAGAGCAGTTGTTGTCCTGCTTTGGAGTAGGCAGATAAAAGTATCAGAAAAGAAAGCTAGTTTGATATGGGAAATAGTGAGAGTACTGTGCCCATGGATTGACTCCAAGGCCATCTGGGATCCAGACAGCTGGACCCGTGTCCTTTAGGTGGCTTGTAAAAAGTCCACGAAGGCGCTGAGCTGCCCTTAACTTTTTACCCTATTGTAGTAGCCATTCAAGCCTGTCTGTCAGGGAGAGAGGATGGGGAAACTCTGCAGGCGTTCAATGCCTCACTGTGAGAGGAAACATGCAGACAATGGCAGAACTACTCAGGCACTTCTGTCTTCTTGTGACGCAACACACAAGTCCAGTAAGAATGCGGATAAACAACAACTTCCGCCATCTTGTGACCCAGAGGTTCGACCAGCTATTCTTGCTAAAACCCCTCCCCCACACTATCAATCCCAGGAAATCTCCCCAACTGCTTCTTTTGGCTGTTTAGGCCAACCTGGGAAATACTCTCAGGGAACTTTACATCCTTGGTGGACATATCCAACTTTGCCCAAGAAGGAGAACCCGTTGTTCCCTCTGTAATACAACTGTTTACGGCCCCACCAGCTACAGTGGCGGTGGCATCCAATCCCATGGACGAGCCCCTGTTCGCGATCCTGGTGAACGTTCACCGAACCGCCGTGCGGCCCAATCTATGGCACCCCCATGACCCGAAGGTGCTTGACAAATATCAGACCGCTGTTCGGGAGGATGGGCTACACTCTCCATATGCTCAACAGATTCTCCAAACCATTAGCATCGATCTTAATTGCCCCCATGATTAGAAGTGCTTAATGCGCACAGCCCTATCATCGGGGGACTTCCTTTTATGAAAGGCTGCCTTTTATGATAAATGTGAACAACAAAGCATACGAAATCTCGCTGCTGGGGGCCACAATGCTAACATGGCGCACCCTGATTGCTTAACGGGGAGGGGCCTTATGCGTCTCCCATTGCACAAGCAGCAGTGCCCCCACAGTACTTTGACCAAGTATGCCTCTGTGCATTATGGGCTGTTTCCTCAGTCCCTTATAAAGAAGGGGACAAACAACTAAAAACACTCATACAATGGACCAACGAACCTTTCACTGACTTTGTTGCCCATGTTCAGGAGGCAGTGGCCCAGAAGGTATCCCATGCTGAAGCCTGAGACACACTAGCCAAGACCCTGATATGGGAGGGGGCCACACAAGAATGTAGAAAAACCATTGCCCCTGATCGAAATGGGGAGATCACTGATTGGATCTTCGCCACCAAAGATTTGAGGACATCAACTCATGCTATGACTGCCTTGCACAGGCTTTCGCCTCTATGACTGCCAACATTTGCACGTTCCCCTAGTGGCACCACGGGAACCGGACCTTGTTGGGGATGAGGCAGGCTGGCCATTTTAAGAAGGATTGTCCATCACTCCAGGGCTCACCCAAGAGAAAACAACCCCTTTCTGTGTGTCCTAAATGCAAGAAGAGTTTTTACTGGGCCTCCGAGTGCCGCTCTAAGCTTCAGCCTTTAAACTAGATAAGGGGCAGTCCTCAGCCCCTACCCCAAGAGGACAATGGCAACAGCCACCCCCCCACCCCACCCAGGTGTTATGGTCTATCCCTATCCACAATGGAAAAGCTAGAATGGAACTTAAAGTAAATAGAACAAAATTTAAAGGTATCATTGATACTGGAGCTGACTGTATGGTCCTTAGGAAGGACGAGGATGAAGGGTTAGGATGGAACCTAGCTCCCGGCCCCTGGCTACAGGGTGTCGGTGGAAAAGCTGCCTCCCTCCAGGTCCAGTGACCTGTGAGATGGGAAGACGATGATGGGGCCAGCGGGGCTTTTAAACCTCTTGTCGCCCCTGGCCTTCCATGCAATCTGAGGGGAAAGAGATGTTCTTACTAATATGGGTACTTTGCTGACAACGGATGGTAGGGCTTTCTATGAGGACATCATAACAGATCAAGCCATTAATCACCCACAGTACCCCCAATTCTAATAGCCACTGTTGTGCGAACACAGCCAATCCCAATCCAGTGGGACACCACCAAACCCATTTGTGTTGAACAGTGGCCTATTTCCCCCGAAAAGCTCCCCCACTCCAGGCTCTAGTGGAGGAGCAACTTAAAAGGGGACACATAGAACCTAGCACCAGCCCCCACAATTCCCACATTTTTTATCCAAAAAAGAGCTCGAGGGAAATGGAGAATCCTCTATGACCTATGTTCCATTAATAGTCATATAAAAAAGATGGGAACGCTTCAATCCGGACTGCCACACTCTTCCGCAATACCCAAAGGTTGGCATGTTACCATTATTGACATCAAGGATTGCTACTTTTCCATCCCCTTACACCCTAAAGATAAGGATATTTTGCCTTCTCAGTGTGGGAAACTGTCACTACCCACCCATCGATATCAATGGAAATTTCTCTCTCAAGGAATGAAAAATAGCAGTACACTATGTCAGATGTATGTTGTCCATGCTATCAGGCCTTTGCTTTCTAAGTGCTTTTGCGTCCATTATATGGACAACATTTTATTGGCACATAAAGATGCTACCACCATGCAAGCCTGTTTAATGCAACTTAAGGAAAACCTTGCAGTGCTTGGCCTCCATATCGCCCTTGAAAAAATTCAAATCAAAGCCCCTTATGCCTATCTTGGATACCATTTAGATCAAGCAATCACCCCAAATTGGCCTAGTATTGTTATTAAACCCCAATATACTTTAACTGAACTACAACAGTTATGTAGACATATCAATTGGGTACGCGATTTTATGCGTCTCCCTACCCAACAGCTCCAACCCTTGTTTCAGTTACTTCAGGAACCCTCTGACCCAGCCTCTCTTCGTATACTTTCCCCTGATGCTCAGCGAGTCCTACAACAGGTTGCTGACCGATTATGGTCAACCCCCTTGGTGTTTTTAGATGTCACTCAAGAAATCACCCTGATTATAATAAATAATAATGGCCTGATGGCGGCGCTGACACAAAGCCAAGGTATATTACAGTGGCAAGGTGTATACCTTGCCACTTCTCAATTACCAAAAATTAGCATGCCCATTACCATGCTGTGCAACCTGGCCATCAAAGTCGCGGAGCGATGCTGTCAAACTTATGACCGATTCCCCGACAGTCTTATCTGGCCCATTGGAAAGACAATCTTTGATTTCCTCACGACTGAAGAGGAATTAGCCTTACAAGTCATCTCTACTACTTTAGCATTGATAATCACATGCCCCAAAACCCCATTTGAAAGTTACCCAAGAGCTCCCGCTTTCATGGATATGCCCTACCCTTCCCAAGGGGCAACCCATCCCTCAAGCCATTGTGGTTTTTACAGATGCTAGCAAGACTATGTATGGATTTTACAATGCCAATGCTAAAAAATATATGCTTCAGCAACATTCCCTGTCTGTTCAAGCTGCTGAATTACTGGCCATATTACTTGCCCTTACATCCTTTCCCAATGAACCTCTTAATATTTTTTCTGATAGTCTATATGCTGTACAAACTGTGGCCATTCTTCCTGGGGCCTTATTAAGGGATGATGGTCAGGATGTATCACAGATAATGTACAAGATTCAGACTGTACTAGACAATCATGCCCAGCCCTGGTACATTCAACACATTAGATCTCATACTAACCTCCCTGGACCCCTAGCTACTGGTAATGAAGCTATTGACCATGTTGTCACCCCAACCGTGTTACTCACCAATACATCCATGGACCAGGCCCGAGAGTTACATCATCGCTTCCACTTACCAGCAGCTACTATCAAACAGTTATTTCCTGATTTGACACACCAACAATGCAAACACATGATACGGTCCTGGTCCTCCTGTGCACCTCTCTTACCCTTAGGACTGCTACAACCCATGGGAACAAATCTGCGGGGCTTTAGGCCTAATGGCACGTGGCAAATGGACATAACCCATATTCCCCAATTTGGCAAAAAAAAAAAATACGTCCATGTATGCATAGATACATTCTCAGGCTTTATAACAGCCTTATCCCTACTGGTAAAACAACAAGGCACGCCATCAAATCACTTTTACACGCCATTACAATTATGGGCGTTCCTTGGACCCTTAAAACAGACAATGGATGCCATGAAATTCTCCATTAATTTTTGCTTTGCCTCCTCACGCTCTACAATAATTGATTGAAGAAATTCAAACTTTCATTTATCATGTTTATCAGTAGACTTTGTAAAGCTTTTTGGGGATTCTCTTCTATGTCTTTGATTGACTGCTCTGCTTCCTGCTTGTTTTGAGTGGGGGATAAGACTTCATTGTTTGCCATCTTTCTTGTGTTTCTTCTGCCCATTTGAATTGGGGATGCCAGTCTACCAGCACCTGTGAGCACCGTTTAAGACCCAAACCAGCCCTTACCAAGCACTGTTGTGTAAATCTTACAAGTTCACAATTATGTACAGATACCCTGTATACCTGTCTATAAAATTAGATTTGGTGATCCTAAAGAATACAATTTCAATATAACAACTGATCCTGGGCCCTGTATTCAGTAGATCCTTATATATCACCTTGCACCAAAATCAATTCCAAATGGATTAAAGACCTCGAAATCAAAACAGACACCCTGAAAACACTAAAGGAAGGAGTAGGGGAAACACTTGGGCTCCTTGGCGCAGGATGGAACTTCCATAACAAAGACCCAGAAAGGCTACAAATTAAAGAAAGGTTGGACAAATGGGACTGTATCAAACTGCAGAGCTTCTGCACGGCATAGGACATAGCTTGCAAGATAAACAGAAAGCCCGCAGACTGGGCAGAAGATCTTTACTGGCCATTCAACGGACAAAGGCCTCATACCTAAAATATATGCAGAATTAAAAAAATTACCTTCCTCCAAAACAAAACCGCAAAGAACCAACAGTCCGCTCATCAAGTGGGCTAAAGACTTACAAAGAGACTTCTCTGATGAGGAAATGAGAATGGCCAAGAGACATATGAAAAAGTGCTCTACATCACTGGCCATAAAAGAAATGCAAATCAAAACTACATTGAGATTCCATCTCACCCCAGTAAGAATGTCATATATCAAGAAAACTAGCAATAACAGTTGTTGGAGGGGATATGGCCAAAAGGGAGCCCTACTTCATTGTTGATGGGAATGTAAACTGGTTTAGCCACTCTGGCAAGCAGTATGGAGATTCCTCCGAAGGCTAAATGTAGAACTCCCCTATGACCCGGCAACCCCACTTTTGGGTATTTATCCAAAAAACCACAAACAGAATCACAGTAAAGCCACCAGCACAACAATGTTCATTGCAGCGCAATTTGTCATAGCGAGATTCTGGAACCAACCCAGATGCCCCTCCGTAGACGAATGGATCAGGAAAATGTGGTACATATACACAATGGAATTTTATGCCTCTATCAGAGAGAATGATATTGCCCCATTTGTAAGGAAATGGAAGGACTTGGAAAAAATTATACTAAGTGAAGTGATCCAGACCCAAAGAAACATTGACTCTATGGTCTCCCTTATTGGGAATAATTAGAACAGGTTTAGGCAAGTCACAGCAGAGGATCACAAGAGCCCAATAGCTATACCCTTATGATAACATAAGATGATGCTAAGTGAAATGAACTCCATTTTATGGAAATGATTGTTATATCACAGTTGTAACTACTTTCAACATCCTATGTGTATCTGTAGCTTCTACTATTGATAATGTTCTTGTATCTCCTTCTTATGATTGTATCTACACTATCTCTGTAATCTTATCTGAGTATATTGGAAACCGTGTATACTGGTATTAGAACTAGGAAATTGAAAGGGAATACCAAAATTGAGAGACACAGGGTAAAAAAAGAGAAACAACTACAAAAGCAATACTTGCAAAACTGTTTGGTGTAAGTGAACTGAACACCTCAGGGTGGGAAAGGGTAAGGGGGAGGGGGAGGGGGGTATGAGGGACAAGGTAACAAACAGTAAAAGAAATGTATCCAATGCCTAACATATGAAACTGTAAACTCTCTGTACATCAGTTTTATAATAAAAACTTAAAAAAACCAGACAATGGCCCTGCTTACGTGTTCAGACAGTTTCATGAATTTTGTGCCCTTTGAAACATTACACATCACACCGGTATTCCATATAACCCACAAGACCAAGCCATTGTCGAACACAGTCACAAGGAAATCAAGGCCCTTCTTTTAAAAGAAAAGGGGGAAATAGAGGGGCTAGGGCTTAAAGATCCCCAAACACAATTAAATTATTGTCTTATAGTGAAAATATTTTTGACATTTACACCCACCACATGCGGGTCCCCCGTGGCCCTACATTGGGGACTCATGAGAGCACCTACTCCGGTCCTTTTGGTTAGATAGAGAGACCCCATTACAAGAAGGTGGGAGGGCCCTGCTCCCCTAATGGCACAAGGGAGAGGATTTGCCTTATCTTTCTAGACATGAGCGATAAACCTGTTTGGATTCCAGCTCGAGATGTCCGACCAACCGTCACCACCTATGAATGAGATGTGTTGCCTATGCTTGGACAGCCCGAGGAGGAGAAGACGCAGACCTCGAGGTAGAGCCCATGCCATCACCTGGGGAGATCTAGAGGGCTAGGTAGAACAGGCTCAAGCTATGGCCCCGGACCTAAACCCGGAGCATGGTACTCTATTCCTCCTGATGTGTGCCATTATTACAGCCAATTCTCAATCTGCTGCAGGGCAGGGTAAGATAACGCTAGTGCCCAGCCCCCAGATCTTGATGATGGTGGGGGAAGATACCACCATCTTCCCTCAAATGCTTTCTTCCAACAGCACAGTTGGCCTCCCCTTCTTGGCGGATGCCCTATGGCATAAAAAACCAAACCTCACTTTTGGATGGGTAGAGGCCATCTCTTTTTGCTTTTCAAACGAGTCAGTAAGACAGTTGGATGGCTGTACTATCCCCCTTGCCAAAGTGACTCATGGGACAGGAGGGTAGAACTATAAGGGACCCTACTCTATTTGCCCCACAGGAAAAAATTGCACTCAGGCTACTGACATACCTTTCCATAAGCAGCTGTACCCACGCAGGGAGTTTAATAGTTTGGGCAATGTTTCCACTCCTCTTGAGGAATTAGTGATTAGTTTTTGTGCCAGCTCCTGGCAAGGCAGGATGTTTGGGAGCTTCACTTTGTCCCTAAGCCCGGCTATATACAACGGGTCTGAGGAGAATCCCAAATCTCAAAAGCTAGAGGAGTTTTACCACTCTTCAGGGGGATGATTGGGGGACCTAGGACCCCCCAATGCCAATCCTTTGTTCATCACATTCCTGCCTGGACCTGTCCCCCTTTCTATTTGCCAACACTTGTCGCTGCAACCGCTCCGCATGTGACCAAATGTCAAGGATGGTGGTGATTACAGTCCCGTTCTTTTTTGTCTAGGAGACAATTCCTCTCACACCTGTACCCTTAGTAATCACTGGCAACCAAATGACACATATCCTTTTGCAGGCTTGGTGCGTGTTCCTTGTTTATTGCTTTGGCTACTAATGACTCAGTTTTCCCAGGTTCAATTGGTTTGTCCACACCCTAGGAGAGCAATAGATCATTGTGATCTTGTGGGCGATCATCACTTCAGTGGCTTCTGCAACCACCGCTGCTATATCGTTGTCCCAGAGTGTGTCCACCATGCATCAGGTAAACCAGCTCAACCCTCAGCTGTCATCCATAGTGTTGCAGCATTTGCAAGTTGCCAATCATCTTAAAGGAGGCCTTCTTGTGCTCCAGCAACAAATAGATTTGCTCCAGGAACAGATTACATTTCTTCGACTGCAACAAGGAGGAATGTGTAATGCTATGACTACTCCTGTCTATCAGCTTTCCACCCCCGTGCCCAACGTCACTGAACTTAGTGACTACATCCAAGGCCCTTGGTCCCTTAAGTACTTAAACTTTACCCAACACCTACTGCATATTACCTGCCTGAATACATACCACCATACAGCTTATTCCCACTGCCTCCTTTTTAGAAGATGTGCTTAAAAAGTTACAGCAGTGGATTTTGCCATCCTCTCTGGTTATTTGGGGAGCCCTTCTGCTATTAGGGCTTATTCTTCTGGGAATTATTAAATGCTTGCACTCCCGGCAAAGACGCCTCCAACAACAGGTCACAATAATTACGGTCCTTTTAAAAAGAAAAGGGGGAATTTGTGGGTAGAGTCGGTCAGATCTGGTTAAATCAGCTAGAGCAGCAGTAGAAGCACACTTCCTGCTCATGGAGACGTGACCCACAGGCACGTCTGCCTGGCTTGCCAGCCACGAGCTGTCCATGCTCCCTACACTCCCCCGAGGGACCAATCGGTGCCTGCCACAAGTGCCTTACATCAACACCCCGCTAGGTGATTGGCCGAGGAGAACTCAGGAGGTTGGGGTGCTGGGGTATATAATTCCTGATCTGTGCAACAATAAACAAGACCTGCTCAAGCTTGTCCTCCTGGCGTGTATTCTGTGTACGCGTCTTTCACGCTTACCTCCTGCTGGAGATCTAGCCCTACAATACACTTAGAGATATCTTGCAGAATAAAAAAAAGACAAAATATGATACATAAAAGTGAAAAACTGAGATTTCTTCTCAACTTGTAAGCTCAGTAACAGGTTAAGTTCTTAAACCTTTATTTTTGAATGAGACAATAACTATTTTATGATAAAGTGGTATTTATCTTACAGAATACAGTCTCATATTTATGCCTGGGTTGGCCTAGACCGTTAGCCGCCTAGTTATGCTTCCCATGTAGCTAGGATAACAGGCATGTAGTTGAGATGGGGACTCCCTAACTTCTTGGCCAGGTGGGTCTCAAACTATCATCCTCCTAATCTCAGTCTGAATGTCCTAGGAATCCAGGCATGAGAGACACTGGGACCAGTCCCAAGCATATTTTCTTCATCATATTTTATTGCCAAATCTAATTCCCTGAGCTCTCTAATCAGCCAGTGTTTACTGTACATTGCTTTAAATATATCTACTATTGAACACCTAACATGCTCAAATTACAGTTACAACAAAGGCTGTGAAATATGAAATAGCATTCCCTAAGAATTAAGAGAATAATGTTTTCACAAATCAGCTGGACTGAAGATACCTCAGTGGTAGAGCACTTGCCTATTTTGCACAGGTCCTGGGTTCAATTCTTAGCACCATGAAAGAAACCTAAAAAACACATATGTGAGGATACATAATCAAATGCACAAGGCTTTATTTATTTTTTTTAAAAAGGACAGATTACACTGAAAAAGAAACTGGGAAGAGGGCAAAAAATGAGGTAAGCTGGGTGGTGGTGACCCATACCTGTATTCCTAGCACACACACACACACACACACACACACACACACACACACAGATGACAGTTCGTCAAGTGTGGTAGCTCAGACATCGCATCCTATCTACTTAGAATCCTGAGATCCAGAGGATTAGGATTCAAAGCCAGCCCATGACTCCTGTCCTAGGTGAATGATGAAGTCGCTATTTGGCCAGGGGGAGGTGGGGAGCATCTGCTAGAGCTGTAACTCTGCCCACAGACCATATCCCAATATTCACAAGAAATTGTAGTCAAGCAATTTGATTTAGCTTGTTAAAAGTACAGGTATGTTATTTACAAGTCAGAATGATGACATTCATGACAATCCACTTATTTTATTTCTAAAAGTTGAATACAGTCTTAAGCTGGCAATTCTCTGTCTAGGTTCCAGTATTAGGGATTGAACAAAGGGGCTCATCTTCTCAGGTTTTTCACTCATGTGACTCCAGTTCTAGCTTTTGGATGGTCAAGTGAGTATAAAAGCCTTGTAGGATTGTGTGCCTGGGCTGGCTTCAAACCTAGATCCTGAGATCTCAGCCTCCTCAGTAGCTAGGATTATAGGTAAGAGCCACCAGCTCCCAGCTGTGCCACACTTTTTAAACATTTACTTTATCTGTGATTTCACATTGGCTATGCCAACTTTCCCATGTGTTTATGTCCTTGCTGGTCTAGCTTCTCTTGTAACCAACAGATGACTTTTTACCCAGTCGATCAGCACAGTTTATTGAGCCAGTCAGTCAACACAGTTTATTGTCCTTTTGTATGTGCACAAGGTGACCCACCTAGGGAAGCCTTGTGAGTGCTGCTGTCTGTGCCACAACTTGTAGTGAGGAGGCCAAACTGCCATGGAACTCACCTCCAGGCAGAGGCAGTGACTCAGCACCATACCCTCCCACATCCACAGGGCATGCTAAGAGCATGCAGACATAATGGTGCAGCCTAGTTCCACATCCACCTACCTATAGAATGGAATTCATAAGGATATCCTGTCTCTAAATAATGGGGACTCTAAGGGGAAGATGGTAACTGGTCTAGTAAAGAAAGGTCTACTGTGTAAAAGAGCTCATAAATTTCTCAAATCCCTCTTCTTTTTAGGCCAAGTCTGTCAAATATTGGACCAGATCTCCTTCCTGCCTTTTCTTATCTTATCATCACCAACTAAACACTTCTTATTTGTAAACTAGTTGAGATAGAATCCCACTCATGGTAGGAACTGTGGACCTTTTATTTATTTTTACGTGTGTGTCTGTGTGTGTGTGTGTATGAAAGAGAAATAGATGGTTGGGGATCAAACCCAAGACCTAATAATACATGCTTGCAAGTCCTCTACCACTGGGCTACACCCCTAGCCCAGAACTACATGTATTTATTCAATAAATCAAACTAAATTCTACAAATACTCCTAGTCATTATTCCTATGATGCATTATCTCTGGAAGGGATTGAATAGTCTGTATAAACATGGGCTTGGGGTTTGGAATGCCACTGGGTTCCTACCAACATGTACATGTGTTTAAAAATGAAAGCCTGTCAATCTAAATCATATACGGTGGGTATAAGTCATGGCTCAAGTGGTAGAGTACTTGCCTAGCATGCTCAAGGCTCAGAATTCAAGCAGGAGGAAACAGGATGAAGGCCAGGACCCAGGGGTTTAACTCTGTAATCCTACATACTCAGGAGGCTGAGATGTGAAGATTGAGGTTCAAAGTCAGTCTGGGCAGACACTTATCTCTAATTAACTGACAAAAGGCAGAAGTAGAGGTGTGGTTACAGTGACAGAGTGCCCCCCCACCCCTTGAATGAGAAAGCTGAACAAGAGCACAAGACCCTATGTTCAAGCTCCAGTACCAGCACACACACATTAACCCCTCCCTCCAAAAAAAACCCACCTCATACAACTTGAGAAGTACCCAAGAAGAGCAAGTTGCACTCACTGCTACCTGCTACCTAATGCTCAATTCTAGCACCCAGTCTCTCTTCCTCTTTCCTATGATTCCCCAGCTCTAAACTGGAACACATACACCTCTCTTTCCAAACTTATTGTTTCCTTATTTACAAATGCCTCTCTACTCTTGAGACATCTTTCCTGTTCTTAAGCCATTCAGAACTGTGACACTGGTTACTTTTCCTACCCTTAATCCTTAACAGTTAGATGTCTCACACCACATATATTTGATTTAAAATGTGGTAAAACCAAAACCTAGCTAAATAGTAAAAACAACAACAGATAAAGCAAAGATAAAATATGTAGAAACTGATAAAGGTGGTTACTTCAGAAAGAGCTGAGTTTTTTTGATCACTGGATTGATTATAGACAGTGGTGTTGTTCAAATGAACTGGTGCCACCCTGTTCAAAAGAATCAAAAGGTATGACCAATGTAAAATGTGTTTGTACATGAACATCAGGTTCTTTTCTCTAACAGACAAATGTTCTGGGGAGTTCTGCTGGTGCCATTTTGACTTTTCCTTTCGGTAATAGATCTGTGTAACAGTAGATTCTGATTAGATGGAATCATATTTGCCTGTGTAGATCCTGTAAGATTTTGTATACAGATGTTTCATACTTGTAGAAAATGGGAGAGGTTAGGTTGTTATTATAGCTATCAATTTTGTAAGTGGTAAACTGGCTAGAGTTCTAGTCTATTTTCTGATCCTAAAGTATTTGGCACTTGCTACTCACATTAACCCTATTCTAAGTTTTCCAAGACTGTCTTGGTCTTGGAGTGCTTTGCTTCCAGGTATCAACAAAAAGTAACAGAACATTTTTCCTCATGTGACAGAGTTTAGTAAATTCTTATCTTCTCTGAAGTCTACCATTTAACTAATAGCAAGAAAGATTATAATTTAAAAGAAGCTCAGTAGAATATTTGGATCTGGTCAATTTCATTAAAACACTTACAAACAACTTCTCAGTGCCATTTGCTGCTCATTTTTACTACTACCATGAGGAATATACAGTAGGAAATTTAAATAGACAAAGTATTATCTTTTTTCCCTAGCACTTACAATAGAATTGCTTTATAATATTTTGTGTTAGAATGAATGAAATGTTGTGTTTTTTTTCAATGTTGTTATAACTAGAAGTTCCACATGTTGGGTCCAGCCACTCATCCCAATATGCCAATTAAGCCAAGTGTCAATGGCTCCTGCCAGTAATGCCAGTAACTCCTCAGGAGGAGATCTGAGGATTGCAGTTTGAAGTCAGCTCAGATGTAAATAGCCCAGGAGACTCCTATACCTAATTAATTACCAAAAAAGCTAACTGTGGAGCTGTGGCTCAAGGCAGAACCCTAGTGGAGTGTATCTACTATGTATCATCTATGTTTCCGCCATCTGATTGCTATAGGTTTAAGACTTAGTACACTCCAGTAAAAACAAGTTTCTTACAGCAGCAGTGCATTCAGCCATATTGTTAGAGGGTCTTCAGACATTATTAAACCTGTGGTATGTTTCTGTGGGCTCTGTTTGTTGGTTTATATCCTGTATTTCCTGGGGCTTGACCTTGGGGCTGGGGCACTCACTGTCCCTACCCAGGCTGGTTTCCAACCTTGATCCTCAGATCTCAGCCTCTTGAGTAGCTAGGGTTACAGGTGTGAGCACTGGCACTGGTTTTACATTTTGGGAACTATTCATCCATCACTATAAAATTTTTTGCTTTACTTTTTTATCTTTGTAGTACCTAGCTTGTTGTTTTATTTTATATGTGTTTGGGGGCAGGGTAGAGGTACATGCCAGTAATGAAGGTTGAACTCAGGGCCTAGGCCTAGGTGCTATTCTTTAGCTTTGTGTTGCTCAAGGCCAGTGCGGTACCACTTACCATAAAACTCCACTTGCAAGAGTTTTTTGGTAGTTGGTTGGAGATAAAAGTCTTACAGACTTTCCTTCACTGGCTGGCTTTTAACTGCAGTCCTCAGATCTCAGAATTCTGAGTAAGTAGGGTTAAAGGCATGAGGTACCCACTCAGCCTCAGTACTGATGTTTAAACATAAGGTTTCACAGTTCATAATCACCACTACCCCTTGAACCACTCCCCTTATCCCTTGGGTTTTTGTTTTTGTTTTTGTTTTTGTTTTTTACAAAAACTTCCCTAGCTACTTGTGGGGCAAAGATTGGAGGATCCTTGTTCAAGGACAGACTGGGCATGAAAGTTCATAAGAGTACATACATATCAACCAATGGCTGAGCATGGTAGTATATGCCTGTTACCACAGTTACTAGGGAAGCATAAGAAGATCAATCAAAGACCAGGCTGGTCCAGGTATAATCAAGATTCTACCTCACAAATAATTGATGCAGAAAGGGACTGGAGGTATAGCTCAAGTGATAGAGCATCTGCCTGACAAATATGAGGCCCTAGTTAACACTCAAAAAAAGAAGTAAAAGAGAAGAAAGAAAGCCTTCCAGCACTTAAATATGGATATGGTCAGGCACAGTAGTACACAATCATATTCCCAAAATTTAGGAGGCAAAGACAGGCGGAGTTTAGTTTAAGGCCAGTCTGAGCTAAATCAAAAGACCCTGTCTCAAAAAACAAATTAACAAACAAAAATCTTGATATGGATTCAGGTCAGTGGTCCCCCCTCCCCCCACAGCCCTTTGGATCGGCTTTTATAATAAAAGGTACATGCTCTTAGCCAAGGGAAATGAGGGGTAATTGTAGCATTATGCCTAGATTTCTGGTCCCCAAAGACCAGCAAGGAGCCGATACTGATGCAAACACACAAGAGTCTTTATTGCAAGCTCAAGCCTGGGCTCCTAACCATCACCGAAGCAGGGGATCTGGATTGAGAGTCCCGACCCTCAGATAGCAGGGTTTTTATTGTGATTACAACAGGGGCAGGGTACTTCCAACTTGGCAGATACTTTATTGGATGGCATTTAGCAAGAAAGTCTTGTCCTATTTCTATTGGCTAGCTACCCTTTCACTTATCTATTTTGGCTTTGATATCTAGAACTGGCTTCGATATCAGGAAGTGATAACAGGTGGTCACATAGCACTGATGCATGGGGTTAGTGCAGGGGGTAGAGCAAATGGGTTAACAAATGGGTTAAGCAAGAAATTTATAGAAGCAGAATTCTGCCGTCAGGCTGACCTTGTACCAACTTTATTTTAACAATTGCGACCATGATTTCCCATTACCACTAAGCAAGCTTGAGTTGGCAAAAACAATCCAGTACTCAATCATAAGTAAACCAACCTGACAGTTACCATGGCATTCCTACTATCATTATGGTTATTTCTATAGTCTATGACTATGGTCATTTTTACTGTCCGTTACCATGGTTGCTACCCAGGTATAGAAGTGAATAAGTGCTCCCTACATTTTTAAATGTCAAACTATAAGAAACTAGTCTCATGGGTGGGGTGCAGCCCTCTAGCATAGAGTCATCAGCAGGGTTTAAAAGCTGTTATAATTTTAACACTAAAACTTATATTTAGTTACTCTGGTTTTCAGGTCAGCCCTAACAATTACAAAGCTAAGGCCTTGTTGATCGGCCCCTTCTAGAGGAAACAGGCCAGTGGGCTGGTGACCTACTTGATTGAGACATGGAGCTGGAGGCATACAAGTACCCAGCTCCTAAGAAACTATGGTGAGATGTCCAATCAAGCTGTTCAACAAATGAATGTGGAGCTTCAGAAAGCCAAATCAGGCCAGAAGCAAGAGTTCATGCCTACAATCCAAGCTATTCAGGGAGCAAAGCTGAACAGGATCAGTTTGAGATCAGCCCAAGTGAAAAGTTAGCAAGATTCCCTTTCTTAGCAGATAAACTGGGCTTGGTGGTATACCTCTGTAATCCCAGCTATGTGAGAGGTAGTTATGGATAGGATCATGGTCCAGGCCAGCCCCAGGCAAAGTTGTGAGAAACTATCTGAAAAATAAAGTTCAAGGCATAGCTCAGGTGGTAGAACACCTTGTCACAACTCCTAGTATGGTCAAAAAATAAAGTCAAACAAGGTACCAGTGGCTCATGCCTGTAATCTTATCTATTCAGAAGGCCCAGATCTGAGTATTGCCCTTTGTAGCTAGCCTAGGCAAGAAAGCCTGTGAGATTGTTATTTCCAATAAACTATTCAATAAAAGCCAGAAGTGATGCTGTGGCTCAAGCAGTAGAACAATAGCCTTGAGCAAAAGAACATCAAGGACAATGCCCAGGCCCAGAGCTCAAGCCTCACAACTGGCAAACAAACAAAGAAAAAATAGTGTGATCAAACCAGGCACCAGTGGCTCAAACCTGCCTATAATCCCAGCTACTCAGAAGGCTGAAATCTGAAGATCAAAGTTGGAAGCTAGCCCAGACAGGAAAAAAAAAAACCACAACAAAATCTATGAGCCTCTAATCTCCAATTGACCAAAAAGAAATGGAAATGTGGCTCAAGTGGTAAAGCACCAGCCTTGAGCAAACAAGAGTGTAAAGACTTTGAGTTCAAGCTCTAGCAGGAGCAGCAAAACCACAAAAAAATGGTCATTAAAGCTGGCACAGTGGTGCACTTCTAATCCCAGCTTCTCGGGAGGCTGAGAGAGAGGATCACTGAAACTGAAGAGCCTGAGACCACCTGGGATAACACAGAGATGCTCTTTTCAAAACAACAACAAAAAGTTCCCTGGGCACAAAGTGAATGGCCTCAGGACAGAGCTCCTCACTAGCAGAACAGGGGTATCAGGGCCATGTGAGCTTCTATAATTCCAGGACTCAGGGTAGGGGCAAGGTCCCACCAGTGATATCTGCCAGCATGAGCTGTGCCCTTCACCTTGACCAGGGACTGTTCCCAAGCCCAGCAGCTTTACTCAGCTGTCAGCTTGCTGTGCTCATCTGAATCTGGATGTAGTATATAACTAGGAACCAGGAAGCTGGCACAAAGAGGAGCAAGACAGCACTAGGAGGGGGAGTCTGGCAGGACCCCTCGCACCTCCATTAAAGGAGAGGCTGGTAGCAGGCCCAGATTGCCTGGGTGCTGTCCCACAGATCCAGCTCCTCCTGCTTTGGTGCTTTTCATTTCCTCTTGGCAAGGTCCTGAGAAAGGGGTTCTTCCCTGGGGAAGAACTAGCCCCAGGAAGCAAGCCCACCAATTTTTCACAAAAGGAAGCAGTCACAGGAGACCTGCTAGAGGTCAGACACCAGCAGCTGCCTGTAAGAGTCTAAATGCTGCGCCAACCAGGCTGAAACACCAGGATGAGGTCTGTGCCTTGCAGCTAGTGTCTTGTCTCTTCCTAGATTTCCAAGCCAGGCTCAGGTCTCCATGGGGACAACCGGTACAGTGTCTCAGCACTCAGGGACATTCACTGCCTGACTTGAAGTGCACAGATGAGCAGCTGCAACTCTGCTGCCTCCTGCTGGGTACAGGTGAGGACACCATTTGCTCTGAAGGGGCAAGTGCCCTGAGGACCAGTGGACTGACTCCTTGTTTGATACCTCCTGCTTAAGGTGCTCAAAACCTAGCTCAGAGAACTGGCCCACACCAAGAAGAAAGGCTGGTGGTTCTCAGGAATGACTAAGAAGCCAGAAGAAGGGATCATGAGAGGAGCTGTAACAGGGCCAGTTTTGGGACAATCTTTGGAAGTATGATATTATTATTACTTTTTGGGTTTTTTTGGTGCTAGTACTGAGGCATGATCTTGGGCTGAGTGCTGTCCCTTTTTTGTTCAAGGCTAGCATTCTACCACTTGAGCTGCCACTCTACTTTTTGGCTTTTGGCTGGTTAATTGGAGGTAAGGGTCTCAGACTTTCCTACCTAGGCTAGCTTTGAACTCTGTTCCTCAGATCTCACTAGCTGGGATTACCAGCATGAGCCACCAGTTCATGGTTGTCTTATTTGTCTGCCTATTTTCCTGGCCACACTCATCCATAACCCTCAGCTAGTTCCTTAAGAGACAGTATCTCTGGGTTCCACAAACTACTGTGGAGGTCAAGGCCATGCACATGGCTATCTTCCTCTTCCCTATCTAACACACACACCACGTGTCTGTCTCTCTCCTCCTCCAGGCAGGGTGAAGAGAATGCCAGCCTTCCAAGATTAGCTCATCTATTTACCTTGAACACTTCTCCTTCATCTCTGTTCTGAAAAATTTACTGTTCAGCTTCTTGGTGCTCCCTGTCTGGAGCTAGCCTTCCTCCACCACCTGTCGTGCTCTACACATCCTACATATATAATCCACATAGATGTTTACAATTTTCAACCAAAATTGTAATACTGTTTGTGGCTTCTTTTTCCAGTCCTCTACCACTGAGCTACATCCCCAGCTTTCTGACATATTCTCATGGCTTATCTCATGAGCTTTTTCCATATTATTTAATTTATGTTTCATGCTTGTATAGTATTCTACTGTATAATTGTACCATATCAATCCCCACTGGCTCCTAATGTATCATTTTTACAAAATAAATACACTCTAAGTAGCATAACAAAAATGTTTGTGTCCATCTGTGATTATTTCCCTCTATGCCATCCTCACAGCACTCGGGAGAGTGCCTTCCTCCAGGCTACGTTATTTCATTGCCTCTTCATCCCCTTAATTCCAACTAGTGAATCCCCAGTACTCTTCTTGTGTCTTGGCTTCTCTTTCTAAGTTCAAGTAGTTCTTCATGCACATCATGTGTGTTTCAACCACACTCTCAATTTGCAACAGCCTCTGGACTCCTCTTCATTTTTATTTGTTTTGTTTTGTTTTTGGCAGTCCTGGGGCCTGGGACTTAGGGCCTGAGTACTCTCCGTGGCTTCTTTTTGCTCATGGCTAGCATTCTACCTCTTGAGCTATAGTGCCACTTCTGACTTTTTCTGTTTCTGTGGCAATGAGGAATTGAACTCAGGGATTCAGGAATGCTAGGCCAGCACTCTACCACTAAGCCACATTCCTAGCCCCTCCTCTATATTTTTATATGCACCATAAGCCCAAACTCATCACAATTCCTACCAAATGCGCTCACCCTTAACAGATTGCCCTTGTTTCTCAGTTTTTTAAATTATTGTGACAGAATACCTGAGTAAAACAATGTAAATGAGGATAAAAGTTACTTGGGTTTACAGTTTCAGAAGTTTCAGTTCAAGGTCAGCTGGCGCTACTGCTCTTAGGCCTGTGGCAAGACAGAAACATCATGGGAAAAGGACTAGGAAGAGGAAAGCTGGGGAGGGAGAGGAAGAGAAGATAGGGGAAGGACAAGAATATACCTGTACCCACTGGCTTTTGTTCCTCCCTCCCTCCCTTTTTATTCCATCTAGGCCCCTGTGGGATGGTAAGGCTTACATTAGCCTATTGACACAGTGCACCCTTGCCATGGCTCCTCATCCTCCTGGGCTGTTCCATGGGGTCTCATCACCTCCTCATTTCACACTTTGTGCGACCCACTAGTCACCCAATTCCCCTTTGCTCCCCCCACTCCCTATTCTGAAGGGCTGTCCACGCTGATGCTGGAGGCTAGGTCCACCAAGGCCCTTGTGAGTGTCACCCTTCCACCCAAGCTGTTTCTCCCTCTCTCTGCCTGTCGATGTGCCAACTACCCACATCCAGTTCCCAAATGAACCCCATTTCCTTTCCTCTCCTATCCTTCCCTCCCAACTTTTGCATCCCAATCCCAATGGAACCCAAATCCGATTTGGTTCTCATTTAAACCACCCTTGCACCAGTTCTTGCATCAATGCCGCCCTCTGGTGGCTCAGATAAAGAATACTCCTTAGTGCTGGCCTTAGCTGCTGATTGAGACAGATGTCACCAGTGGGAAAATAAAGTCCTGAGGCCACAGTCTGAGCTAAATCTAACTAGGGTTAAATGTGAACTCAAGCCAGACTCCAAGGACTTCAAGCTGAGAGTGTGGCCCACAGGTCAAACGCTAGTCTGGCATATTCTCGGCCCTGTGGTTTGATCTCCAACAATAGAAAGAACATAAAAAGCGTCCCCACCCCCACCCCACCCCCTGCCAGTGAACACTGGCGTTCAACCACTCCATTTTCACTCAGGCCTTTACCTACAGTAAAGTGCATGCTCAATGTGCGCATGCGTACACGCCTTTTAAGTGGGCCTTGAGGTCACCGGAAGAGATGTGCCCCCCACCAAGCATAGCACGAGTCAGAGAGTACAAAGGACACCCCCAGAGGGGCAGGGAGAGACTAAGGACGCGGGGCTGGGGAGACCGAGAGGTCAAAGCAATCTACAGAGGAACGGGGAGAGGCCAGGAGAACAGGGCCCAGGCTGAGACAGACGAACCCCACCAGGGAACCATTGCTTGAGAGATGAAGAGGAAGGAAGGAGGAATCTCATAGCCCCGGATGTCCTCGCGCGGAGACTGCCGGGATTGAGAAGAACGTGGAAACCAGGAGTGGAGTGTCTTCCCACAGGATGTTGGTTGGGAAGATGGCTTCCTTTGATCTGTGAATAGGAGGTCTGCTTTTACCAGAGCTGGAGAAATCCATAGCTTAGCAAATGTCACCTAAGGGGTTCCCCCAAACTCAATAATTTAAAACAACTAATTTCCCCATACAAGTCTAAAGGTCACCTCGCCTAGGTTGAGGGTCAGAGGGGAAACATGCAGGTTTCTTGAGGCCTGAGGTCAGAGATGGACCAAGTACATTTTCACCTTATTCTACTGAATCCAACATCAAGAGTGGAGCAGCACATGCCACCTGTTGAACAGAGAGACTTGCAAAGCCGTTTGACGATGGATGAAAGATGAAAAATTATGAGCATTGATGCTCCACCACAGAAAACAAACAGAGGTAGATGGAAAGACATCAGAGTGGGAAAGACAGGACAAAAGTTAGGGAATGTTGGTGGGGGGAAAAAAACCCTGAATTTGGAGTAGGAAGTAAGTCATGTGGTAGTGCCACCCTGGGTAATCATTTGAATGCAACATTCCATCTCCTTATCTATAAAGTGGACAAACCTTTACTTTGTAGCATGCCAAGTGCTTTCCTATGATATGCAAACCTGTGCACATAGCACAGCCAGCTTTCAAGAGAGGCGAGAGGGCTGGGGATATAGCCTAGTGGCAAGAGTGCCTGCCTGGGATACACGAGGCCCTAGGTTCGATTCCCCAGCACCACATATACAGAAAAAATGGCCAGAAGCGGCGCTGTGGCTCACGTGGCAGAGTGCTAGCCTTGAGCGAGAAGAAGCCAGGGACAATGCTCAGGCCCTGAGTCCAAGGCCCAGGACTGGCCAAAAAAAAAAGAGAGGCGAGAGAAGGGCACCAGTGCCTCATGCTAGTAATTCTAGCTACTCAGGAGGCTGAGATCTGAGGATCCCAGTTCAAAGCCAGCCCAGGGAGGAAAGGTTGTGAGACTTTTTATGTCCAGTTAAGCAACAGAAAACCACAAGAGGTAGAGCGGTAGAGTGCCAGCCTTGAGCTGCAGAACTTAGGGACAGCACCCAGGCCCAGAGTTCAAGTCACAGGACTGTCCAAAAAAAAAAAAAAAAAAAAAAAAGAGGGGAGGGTTGTCACGGGATAGTAGAAACAGCAGTTACTTTCAAATACTGAAGGACATTTATGTGATAGAGGATGCTGCACAAAGAACTCTGTGTTCCAACTGAAAGGCCAAGGATGGAAGGAGGTTAGAGGAAGGGGGGTTCTATGAAAGTAAAGATTCAATAGACAATTCTGATGTGGCTTTAGGAGGTGGTGATTTCTTCCTTGCTGGGACATTAGAGACCAGCCTGATTGACCTGTTGCAATTGAGAGGAAATGAAAAAGATACCCCCACCAACAGGGGTGAGTGGATTGATCAGCTGTGCTTGACCAAGAGCCATCTACCAAGTGATACCCGCTCCCCCGAGTGAGATTTCTGTTGCTCTTGGAATTTCTAGGTGGTTCAAATGGCATTCAGTGAGCATGGGATGTGGATAATAAACCTCTGGTAATGCTCTGGCATCTTTAATAATGGAACATGATTGTGCTTGAAATGCCTATAGTGACCCTGCAGACAAACACCTAGACTGGGTGATCTGTGAGTTGCAATCCTTAGACTCAAATGTCTGGGTTTTGTTTTGTTTTGCCAGGCTTGAGGCTTGAATTTAGGGCCTGGGTGAGGTCCCTGAGTCTCTTTGTGCTCAAGGCTAGTGCTCTACCACTTGGGCCACAGCCCCACTTCCAGCATTTTTTGACATGTTTATTGGAGATATGAGTCTCAGAATTACTGCCCTGGCTGGCTTAAAACCAGGTTCTCAGATCTCGGCCTCCTCAGTTAGCTAGGACTATAGGCGTGAGCCACTGGTGCCTGGCCTACCTGTTCCATTTTTTGTTTCAAATTTTTATTATCAAACTGATGTACAGAGAGGTTAGTTACAGTTTCATACGTTAGGCATTGGATGCATTTCTTGTACTGTTACCTTGTCCATGAACCTCTTGATGGTCTTGAGTGTAAGTCTAAAAACTGGTACGAGGCCCAGTGAGGCCAAGGGTGGCTGTGAGAAGATGGGGAACAGAAATGAGGGCAAACCTACCTATCTTGGGGGTGCTTCTCCCCATAGGACATTCCTCAGGTCTGCATGCCTCCCTCTCTCCCTAGCAAAGTTCAAAACATAATGCCTTCGGATGTGAACTAATTGTCTGAATATTTCTCAGCAAGTAAAGAGAAACCACAAAGGATGATTTGAGATGGATCTGTTCACTTTCAAAACAGAGTATTCTTGAAGTTTGCATATGTTCTTATTAAAGGCCTTCCTTTTGAAAGTCAGAAGTCAAAAGACACCCAGTATTAGCCAAATGGAAGGCAAAGTTACAGAGAGTACCATAAGGGTTTATTAGTGGGATTATAAAGAAGGTTGGTTTCAATAATCTGCACTAATATATTTCTTTTCTGGTCGTAGCATGACCAAATTTGAGGCTTGTGAGCAGAGGATTGAGGTTTGAAGCCAGCTTGGGTAGCAAAATGTTTTGAGACTCCATCTAAGAAATAATCACCAAGAATACAGGCATGGAAGTATGGTTCAGATGGTAGGGCACCAGCTTAGTTATTGAGAGGCCCTAGATTCAAACCCCAGTACCAAAAGTAATATCAAACAGTAATATAGCCTATGGCTGTGCCTATTTCTTCTCCTGTGGTCCAGTAAGTTGCTGAGAGTACATATCAAAATATATCAGAGAAGATGTGTACCACACCACAGTATTTGGAAGGCCTAGCAATCCCTGTATCCTGAAGGCTGAGAATTGAAACTTTATACACGAATAGTCCATATCTTCATGACTGTAAAAATATAACACTTTTAGAAAAAGTAGTAGAGGGCATTTATTAGAAACTGAATTTCAAGTATTTGGACAATTCACAAGCTATTAGACACTGTATCGAAAACTGAAGAGAGCTCTATCTTCTTAAGATTAAGTCAAGTAAGAGAGGAACAGGTCATGAATATAGTGCTTGGTTTTAGCAATATATTTTAGAAAAGTTAGTTTCCTCTTTGTGTCTATGCAGGAATAGACCAAAGTAATAGATAGCAGAGTCCTGAGCATCAATGATCTGAGATCATGAATGTGTCCTTCATTATCCCAAATACTACCCAAATTCTCATTATGCAGAGGTCTACCAGCATGAAAGGGTGGCTCTCAACCCAGAATTGCCACACATTTTTCAGGGTTCTTGCCTCAAGTCTGGAGTCTGTTTAACTTGTATCAGAGCAGGAAGAGATTTATGATGGTTGACATAGGGAGTGGGTTCTGGAACTTAACTATCCAGAACTAGCTAGTATAGAAGAGCTAAGGTGCCAAACAACTGATGAGTAATTATACAAAGGCACGCCCACCAAAAAGACAAGTAAAATATGCCATTTCTCCAAATGGAACTAAAGATCATCAAATTGAATGAGATAAGACAATTACACACACACACACACACACACAACACACTTTTTTTTCTTATTTATTGTCAAAGTGTTGTACAGAGAGGTTACAGTTTCATACGTTAGGCATTGGATACATTTCTTGTACTATTTGTTACCTCCTCCCTCATTCCCCCCTCCCCCCCTTTCCCTCTTCCGCCATGAAGTGTTCAGTTGGTTTACACCAAACAGTTTTCTAAGTATTGTTTTTGTAGTCATTTGTCTTTTTATTCCTTGTCTCCCTATTTTGGTATTCCTTTTCAGTTTCCTAGTTCTAATACCAGTATATACAATTTCCATGTACTCAGATAAGATACAGTGATAGTTCAGGTACAACCACAGGAAGGGGATACAAGAGGATCATCAAAAATAGAAGCTATGGTTTCTTTCACATGGCATGTTGAAAGTAATTAAAACAGTGATATAACACTCATTTCCATAACATGGAGTTCATTTCACTTAGCATTATCTTATACATTCATAGGGGAATAACTATTAGGCTCTTGTGATCCGCTGCTGTGACTAGCCTAAACCTGTGCTAATTATTCCCTATGAGGGAGACCATAGAGTTCATGTTTCTTTGGGTCTGGCTCACTTAGTATAATTTTTTTCCAAGTTCTTCCATTTCCTTACGAGGGGGCAATGTCATTCTTTCTGATAGAGGCATAATATTCTATTGTGTACATGTACCACATTTTCCTGTTTGATTCGTCTACCACACACAAGTTCTTACTTATTTGTAAAGCCCAGACCTGAAATAATGATCATCATAATGGATCATGAATATAAAAGGGATTGTTGGGGAGGGGAAGAGACAGAGGGTGAAGAGGACAGAAATACTGTTTGATCATGAAGAGAGCATAATGAATCACATCAACACTGCTTGAGAAAGGAAGTGATGAACTTGCTCAAAGAACATCGTGCACACACATGAAATTTCCACAATGAAACCCTCTCATATTATTAACATTCTTGCTCAAAAGAACACTCTGGAATCTACCCCAAACTAGGATCCACATAAGGGGTTAGGTAAGAGCTGATGGTGGGCAGCCCCATAGGTCTTCCTCAAAGCACAGCAGCACAGCCCATCCATGCCCTGTGTCTCTTCCTCAATTGACAGCCCATGGTCAGAAAGCTCTTTGGTTAAGGGAGCTGGTGAGGCTACGCTGCTTTCCACAAGCCAGCTTAACCACAACACTCTTCAATCCAATCTAGACTGCAGACTACATTTAGAATCCTTCTAAAAGATGAATACTATTATTTTAAAATCATTTCTGGCCTTGAATTCTGGGGCTGGGTGCTATTCCTGAGCTTCTTTTGCTCAAGGCCAGTGCTCTACCACTTGAGCCAAAGTGCCACACTGGCTTTGTCTGAGTAGTTTATTGGAGGTAAGAGTCTCATGTACTTTCTTGACTGGGCTGGCTTTGAACCTCGATCCTCAGATCTCAGCCTCCTGAATAGCTTGGTTTACAGCCATGAGCCACAAATGCCCAGTTAAATGACAGTATTTTAAGAGTACAGCAACTGGGGGAAAATCCAGGATGCTTACCCTAAAACTTAATCAACAATCTAGAAGACATACTCAATGTGCAGATGTATTCTGCTAAAAATATAGATGGATATTTTATTTTTCAAGTTCCATTAGAAGAAATTTAACCTCTTCAGTGCATAGGTTCAGGAGACTTTACAAAAAAGAATCCTACATCGAGAATGTGTGAACCAATCAATTATAACCACCTTCTTGAAAAATAGGTTTTCTGCTAGTAATCTATTTGTAATGAAACATTGGACAACTGGTGTTTCTCTTCGTACAAAACCATCCAAACTACCTTTGTATATTATGTAGGTCTATGATGAAATCGGACCCTAATAGATGTCTTTGGCCTTTCAAGTTAGGTGTATAAGGCCATCATCCAGGTATTTATTCCATCAATGGCAACAAAACCAGCAAGTTTTTTTTTCTAGTACAATAAGGGCACAAATTATGTGAAACAGAGTTTCTTCATAATGTTACTTATTTATTTGTTTGTTTGGTCAGGCCTGGGCCTTGAACTCAGGGCTTGAGCACTGTCCCTGGCTTCTTTTTGCTCAAGGCTAGCACTCTACCACTTGAGCCACAGCACCACTTCTGGCCGTTTTCTATACATGTGGTGCTGAGGAATCGAACCCAGGGCTTCATGTATACAAGGCAAGAACTCTTGCCACTAGGCCATATTCCCAGTCCCTTTCATAAAGTTTTAAGATTTATAGTATAAGAAGGGAGGCCATAGACAAATTCACAAGAAATCCAATTAATTCTATGTTTTTACTGAACTCTGTGAAACTCTGAGATGAACTTGCTCTTTAATTTTTTTTAAATTTTATTTTACTGTAAAGGTAACAAACAGGTACCGGATTATAGGTACATAAGTTAGATAATGAATAATTTCCTTTTGAACAGTGTCACCCTCTCCCTTATTTTCTCCTAGTTTTTCCCCTCCTAGCCCCTCTCCCCCCAAACTGTATAGCTCATTTCTGACATAGTGTTTAGTGAGTGTCACTGATGAATTAATTCACCCTTTGTCCTACCATTTCAGTGTTTCCCCTTCCCCTCCATAAATCAGATAAACATATAATACACAAAGGGTACAGATATAAAAAAAATAAACGGGGGCAAAAGGAAATATAGCAAAAGAGAACAAAAAAGAACTGAAAACAATACAATAAAAATCCTCTAGGGAAAGCCATTAAATTGTTTGTGGGACTGAAAACTTGTTCAGCCACTCTGGAAAGCAGTATGGAGGTTCCTCAGAAGACTAAACAGAGAGCTTCCCTGTGACCCAGTAATCCCACTGCTGGGCATTTATTCAAATGACTACAAACCAGGCTACACTAAAGCCACCAGCACAACCATGTTCATTGCAGTGTTGTTTACCATAGCTAAGATATGGAATCAACCCAGGTGTCCCTCAGTAGATGAATGGATCAAGAAAATGTGGTATATATAAACAATGGAAATATATGCTTCCATCAGAAAGGATGGCATGGGCCCATTTGTAAGGAAAAAGAAAGAGTTGGAAAATGTTATATTAGGTGAAGTAAGCCAAATGCAAAGAAACACAGGTTGTGTGGCTTTCCTCATTTGTAATAATTAGAATGTGCCTATAAATCTACAAGTAAACAAAAGTCATAACAAAAGACCCTTAATTATACTCGGACATAATTAATTACACAGCGTTCCAAACATTCACACAGTGAGACCAAAAGAAGATATTCCTAGGAGAGTATCACAAGGGCTCAATAACTATGTGCATACAATTATATAAAATGATGCTTATCAAAATGAACAGAGTTCTTAAACACCTTTGTTTGGATCCATGCTCACAAGGATATTTAAGTATGCTCCCAAATGGCTCATCATCAACTTCTTGCTGTATTCATAGGGCAAAAATAGTGAGCCATTGGAGGGGAATAAGTAATAAGTTGCAATCCAGCATATAAGGCTGTAGTGTAGAAGACAAAAGTGTGACTGAAGACTCTGACAATCCCTTTCTTAGGGATAGCAACATAGCTACACAGAGTAGAAATGTGTATACATAGAAATCCAGACGAGAATACTAAAAAACACAAGTGAAGAAATAATTTATTTCAAGGTATCCCTAACTAAAGTAGACAAAAAGTATCAGGCCTCTGGCAAAAGCTGATTCACAGGCTTGGAATATGGCTTAGTGGTAGAATGCTTGCTTTGTATGCGTGAAGCCCTGAGTTCAATTCCTAAGCACCACATAAATAGAAAAAGCCAGAAGTGGCACTGTGGCTCAAGTGGTGGAGTGTTACCCTCGAGCAAAAGGAAGCCAGGGACAGTGCTCAGGCCCTGAGTCCAAGCCTCGCTACTGGCAACCAAAACCAAAAAGAAAAACTGATTTGTGCTGGGGCAACACAGATTGTTTCCATGCCTGGCTAACTCCTAGGAAATGGATGGGGCAGTGCCACAGGCTACCATGGCCAGAACGAAGTAACTTTGGAGCCAGAAATGACAGCAAGAGCTTCAACAGGAAGGGGGAGCTGCTTCGAGTGTTAGTGTTGCCCAACAGGGTTATAAGGATGACTTAGACAAGGGAAACACATATACTTTGTAAAATGATAGAGCAGCGTGCATATTTATGGAAGTCAGGGTTACTAGTAATGTACAGATGTTTGTGTTCTAGTGGGGACATGAATCGTCTCTGTTCTTGTGCTCTCTCTTTTTAAAACCAAAACAAATATCCCACCCCCATGAGGTGGGTGTTGTTATTTTTCCACTACTGAGGCTTAAATT
Source organism: Perognathus longimembris pacificus (assembly GCF_023159225.1). Lineage (NCBI taxonomy): Eukaryota > Metazoa > Chordata > Mammalia > Rodentia > Heteromyidae > Perognathus > Perognathus longimembris. The sequence goes on along the minus strand of NC_063163.1, from coordinate 43,868,490 downwards.
CAGGGCCTGGTTGCTCTTCTTGAGCTTTAGTATTCAAGTTTAGCACTCTACCTCCTTGAGCCACAGTTGTACTTCTAGCTTTTTGCTGGTAAGGTGGAGATAAAGAATCTCAGGAATTTTCCAGCTCAGGCTGGCTTTGAATTAAACTCCTGAGATCTCAGCCTTCTAGGTAGCTAGGATTACAGGTGTGAGCCACCAGTGCCTAAAAATTTAAAATGTATAATGGCTGCAAGAAGAACGGGTTTTCACTGATTCCATAAGGTTGGCTACTATGCAAACATCATTTGAAAGCCATTGTCCTCTGCCTGCCTAATTCTAAAAGTTGCAAGTTAGTTACCTACAGAAGCTACTTGCTCATTTCTGACTCAGAAAGGTCATCAGTAAGGATTCTATATATTCTTTAAAGCTGTCATCTTCTGACTGTATCAGTAATTTCTAAGAGCAAGTGATAACTTCAAACCATATGAAGTACACTTCTTCAAAAATCCTTTTGGGCTGTTTAGAATAGACCATCATGCCAAGTACCTTGTGCAAGTGTTAAGGCTCAGTTGACAGGACCAACAACTAAATAAGCAATCAATTGAAGATACCTAATCTGCTTTTGCACTTAGCACATTCACCGTCAGTTTTCAAAAGAAATTCTCCCTGAAAGCATTTGAATTCTCTATTTGACATAATCCACTGGCTGGACAGCCAGCCATAGGCAATTCCACCAATTCTGCCACTTAGCATCAAAGGAAGGGGACTAAAGGAGAAAATAGCAAATGATGTTTTATCTTCAGTGGTATTTGCAGAGGTCAGTGGAGAAATAACACAGACAATGAAACAGCAATGCTGGAGAATAGAATTCTCTGAGGAATGTGTTGAAGGACACAAAGACAAAGTTCCATGTATTATTTGGAGATCTTTCCTGGGTCTCACTGGAACCAAAAGCCTTAGGAAGAGTTGTTTAGTGTGTTTCATTGTGCCATGTTTAGACATGCACACATACCACACATGTATGTGGTTTCAATTCCTAAAGTCAGGTATTGCATACGATGCATCTTGATCATTGTCATCCTTTCCATTATTTTCTTTCTTTGTCCCTCCCATCGCTACTCTTGTTATTAGTTCAAATTTTACATAATGTATATTGAATACAATGACTGCATTTGCTCATCCTTTCTCTTTTCTTTCATGATGTCCACTCCTGTTGCCTTTCCTCCAAATACGTTTCAGCTTCCTAATATTCATTTTGCTAAAGGATTGGCTGTTAACTGACATTAACAACAAAACAAAACAAAGCAAAACAACTGTAGGGGACTCTGGACCTGAACTGTGAGTCCTAGGAAGGGTTCAGATTGGAAAACCATCTTCAATAGCAAAAGATCAAACAATCTAAGTAAAACAGAGTTGCAAGTGACTTCCCTAAGTGGGAGCTGCTGGGGCACCAAAAGTTTAAAACCTTGGAGATAAAAGTCTATATTAATGTTGGAATGTTTATTGTTTCATAAGATACTGGGAGTCAACACTTGTATACAAAGTATGTCTCGTGTTAATAATTGTAACTTAAAGATAGATTGATACCCTAGTACTTGTAGTCACATCCCCTGTACTGGAATAAATAAAAAGACTTGTAAAAATATATGCAGAACTCAAAAAGTTAAATTCCTCCCAAACAGATATCCAGAGAACCAACAGCCCCCTCAACAAATGGGCTAAAGACCTAAAAAGAGACTTCTCTGAGGAGGAAATGAGAATGGCCAAGAGACACATGAAAAAGTGCTCTACATCACTGGCCATAAAAGAAATGCAAATCAAAACAACCCTGAGATTCCACCTCACCCCAGTAAGAATATACATTACCAGGAAAACTAATAATAACAACTGCTGGAGGGGATGTGGCCAAAAGGGAACCCTAGTACATTGTTGGTGGGAATGCTAACTTGTTCAACCACTCTGGAAAGCAATGTGGACATTCCTAAGAAGGCTAAACATAGAGCTCCCCTATGACTCAGCTGCTCCACTTTTGGGCATTTACACTGAAGATTACAAGCAAGAACACACTAATGCCATCAGGATAACTATGTTCATCGCAATGCATTTTGTCATTGCAATAATATGTAACCAACTCAGATGCCCCTCAGTAGACAAGTGGATCAAGATAATGTGGTACATACACAATGGAATTCTATGCCTCTATCACAAAGAATGATATTGCCCCATTCGTAAGGAAATTGAAGGACTTGGAAAAAATCATGCTAATAGAAGTGACCGAGACCCAAAGAAACATAATCCTTATGGTTTTCCTCATAGGGAATATCATTCATATCTAGGATAGACATAGCAGAAGAGCACAACAGCTCAATAGCTATACCCATATGAACTCATAAGATAATGCTAAGTGAAATGAACTCCATGTTGTGGAAATAAGTGGTATATCATAGCTGTAGTTAATTGCAACATATCATGTGAAACTGTACCTTTTGTGCTCTCATATTCCCTTCCTGTGGTTTTACTCCTGCTATTACTGCAACAGATCTTAGTACCACACATAATGTATAACAGGTATTGGAACTAGGGAAGGGAAAAGGAATACCAAAAAATGAGTGACAAAGGATAAAAAGACAAACCATTGCAAAAGCGATACTTACAAAACCAATTGGTATAAACCAACCATACAACTCATGTGGGGAGGAGGAGATGGAGGAAAAATGAGGGAGGAGGGAACAAGTTGGATAAGTAATGTACTTGCTTTACATATGCAACTGTAAGCCCTCTATGCTTCACTTTGTCAATAAAGTAGAAGGGGGAAAAAAGACTTCTGAACCTGCTCTCTGGAGTCAACAGACAGTGATGAGCTTTGGGCCCCCTGGTGGCCCCCTTTCTATTTACTCTCCTTTGTCAGAGTAGTGTGATGTACTTCAGCTCTTCTTTCCTTCCTTTTACTTTGAGAGAGATGATTTCTATGCGAGGTTGACTTTTTTCTTCATCTTGCGCAGTTTCACACTGTGGTACATCGTGCTTTATGTTCTTCCAGCTCACTTGTGTGCCCCTTGCTTTGTGTAGGATTTGTGCGAATGTACTTGGGGAAGGACTGGGAGGATGTCTCCCCAGCTCACCCTGGGGCGGGGCCAGTATTCTGGGTGGGACCAATGCAGAGGTGAGTGTGTGTGTGTGTGTGTGTGTGTGTGTGTGTGTGTGTGTGCGCGCGCGCGCGCGGGCGCACCAGTGTCTGGGGTGTGGCTCATGCTGGGTCTGGCCTACGCTTAATGTGGACTCTATGCTGGGGCTACTATGTTAGGATCAGGCTTACATTTGGAGCTGGCGCTGGGGGAGGGACCTAGGCCCAGATGGGCCCCAGTAGGGGGCGTGTCCTTATGGGGCAGCGCTAACCCTGGTGTGGGGCCTGAAGGATGCTTTGCACAGGCATTTTGAAGTCGGTTTCCTCCAACTTTCCTTGAGCAAACTCAATCCTGTCTCCATCGCTTTGCTGGGGCAAGATGTGGGGTCCCTCTCAGAGAGCTTCCTGACTGCCCGGGACACCTTTTGGCTTGCCTGGGTTCCCCACAGATCAGGTCATCTGTCAGGCCCGCGGTCCTCGAAGCAGCCTGGGAGGCCTTGAGGACCTGGAGGGCCCCATCTGCTCTCCACTGGAGCTCAATAGAATAGTGAGCCTTGGAGAATACCATCTGTGTTTCTGGAACCTCCAGCCATGTGATCTGCCGGGGCTTGGCCCAGTGGTGGAGCTGAAGTGTGCTGGTGCCTCCCTAATCCAGCCTTGCAAAGCGTGCAATGAGAAAAAAAAGGTGGTTTAGGCACCAGTGCCAGAGAGGAGGATTTGCCTGGTGGCTCTGCTGAAGTTATTCCTCGGCCTGGGTGAACAGCTTTATTCAGCTCCAAATGCCCCAGTGTTCTAGAAACATCCAGCCTGGTCAAGTAGGATTGTGATTCCAGGGGAGCCAGCTCTTCTCTTTCAATTGAAGAGCAAGAATCCCAGATTCACTGCAGGACCTATGTCCAGAATGCAGAGAAGACCCACATTTCTGCCAGGACTTGCTTCCAGAAGATTTGACCTTGTCCATGAAGTTTCTAATGTTCTCAATGTAGCAGGCAGGAAAGGTGTGTAGAACCCAGATTAAAGGACAAGTCACTCTGTGAGTGACAGGGACAGGATCACCTTCCATAGGCCTCAGGACCACACGACTGGAGGCAGTCGTGATATCTGCAGCAGTAGACTGTGTTCCAGGGCAGGAAATTTGAAGTCAATGTTTCCAAAACTGCAGGTATTGATCATTTCTGTATATATGGAGAGCCTACCATGCATTGCATGTGTGGGAACTGTAGTTACATTTGCCTTTCCTAGAGGTAGAGGGAGAGGTAGGTTTTTCAATGTGTTTATTGAGATCCAATTCATATAACCTACAATTCACCTTTTCAGGTATATAATTCAGTGTACGTTGTTTACATTTACAGAGTTGGGAAGCTGTCACTCAACATCACCCACTCTCTAATTTTAGATATTTTTCATCACTTCTGAAAGAAATCTCATATCAGTACTACTCATTCTTTTATTCTTTTCTTAGTTCCCACCAGAGACAACCACTAATGTATTTTTCTATCTCTGTTTTTTTTCTGGACATTTCATGCACATATGGCATGGCTTATTTCACTTAGCATATTTTCAAAGTTCACTAACCTTGTTCTATATATATAGCTATACTACATTTCCTTTTATTATCAATATTCTATTCAAATGCTTCACCCATTTCTTTAAGACTTTGTAGTTACACACTGGATGACTATTTGGCCCTTATTTAGTGTTTTTCCTAGGTAATTTTGCTATTATTTACCTTCCATTATCCTTTCTCTTTACCCTTTTTTGTCTCCTCAAACAGTCTTAAGTTCTATGTGTATACATACATACATACATGCATACATATACATATGTGTATATATGTATGTTGTGAAGGTCTAGACTCCACAAATGAGAGAAAACATGATATTTGACTTTTTGAGCTTGGTCTGTCTCACTCAACAAGAACTCTAGCCCCATCCACTTTACTGTAAATAACATGGTTTAAACATTTTTAATAATTAATATCCCCTGGTCTATATGTATTGAAATTCTTTTTCGTTAATTGACAAGTACTTCAGATGATTATACCATCTGTCTGTTGTAAACAATGCTTCAATAAACCTGGGAATTCAACTGTCTTTCTTGTGTGTTGATTAGACTCTTTCAGGCTCATGACCAAGGGCATTATTAGAGTCTGAAGGTGTATCTGTTGGTTGTTTTTTTAGTATTTAAATTTTTTTTTACTGTCAAGGTGATGGACAGAGGGGTTGGAGTTACATATGTTAGGGAGTGAGTACATTTCTTGTCCAACTTGTTATCCCCTCCCTCATTTTTCTCCCATCTTCCCTCCTCCTCCTCCCCCTCCCCTGTTGTACAGTTAGTTTACAGCATATTGTACTGCTGTTGCATTGGTTTGCCTTTTACCCTTTGTCTCACCATTTTAATGTTCCCCTTCCCTTCCATAATTTAGACAAACATATATAAAGTACCCAGGGTACCAGGAGCTCCACATTTCACCAGGGTATTGACCTGTCTTCCCTTACTCTCCCTTTCTCCACTCTACCTCATTTTATTCACAGCCTCCCCTTTTTTTTAAGTGAGCTTCATTATGCCACTTTCATTCACAAATACAATGTATTATAGTAACTTACAACATCTAACATTTGCTTTTCCTTTTCTCCTCTTAATCCCCTATTACAGTTCCACAGTGACAAAAAAGATATATATTTGTGTGTATAATCCCCTCTGTTTATATTTTTTTTCCAAATATGAGACTAAACATTGGGGCTTTTGTCTTTCTGAAACTGGCCTGAATACAATATAACTCCATTCATCTTTATGGCTGAATTGTACTCCATTATGTATATATGCAACATTTCTTAACCCACTCAAGAGTGTTAGGGCATTTGTTCTCATAGCTTGGCTGTTGTGAACAGTGCTACAAAGAATGTGGATTTGCAGGTGCCTTTCTTGTATCTGGATTTACATTTCTTCAGATATAAGTTGAAGAGTGTTAGATATATCTGTGTTTTTTTTTTTTTTGAGGAACCTCCATACTGATTTCCATAGTACTTGTGGGAGTTTACACTCCCATCAATAGTGCATGCTTACTAATATTTGCTGTTGTTTGTATCATTGGTGTATTCTTAGCTATTCTGACTGAAGACAGATGAAATCTCAGTGTTTTGATTTGTAGTTGCTCAATGGCAAGGGATTTGAGGCTTTTCTTTATTTTTGTACTTCTTTCAAGATGTATATGTCCAGTTTATTTGCTGATTTATTGGTTGTTGACTCTTGGGGGTAGTCGTCTCCCTTTTTTGTTTTTTGTTTTTATTGTCAAAATGATGTACAGAGGGGTTACAGTTTCATATGTTAGTCCTTAGGTATATTTCTTGTACTGTTTGTTACCTCCTCATTCATTCCCCTAATAGGCCCCTTTTATTGTAATATTATATAGAAATCACCACCAAATAATTTCTACATCATTTAAAGTTTTATTTCATTTATTTGGCATTTATTTTCTTATCTCAGATTTATTCGGCCATGCATATGACATATAAAGTTAACTTATAACTATTTGTTTCTTTTCATTGTTTTTTTTTCTCTTGGACAGGGCTTTCTTTATGTTTGATCCAGGTAGGCTTTGTGTCATCTTTATGCTTCCTCATATTTCTGGGTATGATAGATGTACATCACTGATCCCAGCTATTGAGTTTCTCTTATATCTAGGATAACAGTTGTGTACTACTTTTCCCAGGAATTAGTTGAGATAGAGTTTTGTGAACTTTTTTTGTGGGGAGGGGGCAGCTTGAACTCAGGCCTGGGAACATTCCTTGAGCTCTTTTGTTCAAGGTTAGTGCTCTACCACTTTGAACCATAGCTTTACTTCCTGTTTTCTGGTGGTTAATTGGAGATAAGAGTCTCATGGACTTTCATGCCTGTGCTGGCTTTGAACTGTGATCCTCTAATCTTAGCCACCTAACTAGCTAGGATTATAGGTGTGAGTCACCTGCAACAAGCTTTCATGAACTTTTATTCTTGGGTTGATCTTAAACCACAATCATCTCCATACTCTGCTTCCCAAGTAGGTAGGATTGCAAGCTTCAGCCACCTGCCCTAGCCCTGTTACCTCCCAATTCTGTTAAATGACATCTTGAGTAATTTTAAAAAAAAATCTCCACCCCCCCTCCAGTTCTCTTTACCTATCTTGCCTATTTAAGCCACATTTGATATTGGTCAGAAAACGTCCAGCCCCCTGCTCATTCTGTCCAAACTATGGGTAAAGGAAAAAGATAAATGCAATCTCATTCTTCATAATACATAATACATGATAAGAGTATTCTGAGATATCCTAACTTATGTTACTTGCCATAGGATGGAAGGAGGAAAGAGAAAAGTGGAGTTCAAAAAATAGCTCTAACTCCAGGAAATCAAAACAAGACATAGGGGAACAGCTTTATGTTAATCAAAAAAAGAAAAAAAAATGCTCATATCTTCTCTATATCTTGGATATTAGTCCTGAGGAGCTTTGTGTCTTCCTTTAGAACCAACCAAGTGGTAGCAAATTTCTCAGTGACTCATCATCCTGTCTAGGACTTTCTCCACTTCACATTGTCCTTTCCCTTTTATTCGTAGCTAATATATGTTTCGTGTAAAATTTTCTTATTCTCCTCCAATCACAGGCTATAGCCCCCAGTGCCAGGCTTGATTTTATTTATTTTTACTATTATCCTTTAAATATTATGAAAAAGGTACTCACCTAGGTTAAATTATTCCATAAATTAAAATATGTACATAGCAAAAATAAATTTATAGAAAATGTCAGAGAAGAAATGTAAAACAAGAAAATGAAACTCAAATGTTTTGTGTTTTCAATTATCATGAAGCACTGAGGAGGGGCGATTTTTAACATTATATCAGTGAAATTTTAAGAAAAAAAAGGTAGAATATTGAGAAATTCAAAAGATAGGATTAAAAATGTTTGAGTAAACATCCAAGTTTTCCAGTTCCTTAATATCTTTAGGACATTTTATGAATATGCATAATTATAATAACAATAATTATAATAATAAATAATTAAGAATTCAAGCCATTGGGGTCTGGGAATATGACCTAGTTGTAGAGTGTTTGCCTTGTATTAGTGAAGCCCTGGGTTCGATTCCTCAGCACCACAAATATAGAAAAACCTGGAAGTGGCACTGTGGCTCAAGTGGTAGAGTGCTAGCCTTGAACAAAATAAGTCAGGGACAGTGCTCATGCCCTGAGTTCAAGCCCCAGGATTGGCAAAAAAGAAAACAAAAGAAATTAAAAGGAAAAGAAGAACAAAGAAAAGAAAAGAATTCAAGCTATCTTTTCAACAGTGTATGTCTATGGATATAAAAATACATTCTGTAGAAAAATCATTTTTATGACAATAATTTCTACTTTGAACCTCAATAGAAATACTCCAGTATGGAAAATACCCTTAGGGTTTCACAGAGCTTCAAGCTTCAACTGAAATTATCGAGGACATATTAATTATCCCAGGAGCAATTTTCTAAATAATGTTGGATTCTTCTGGCACATAGCTATAGTTCTATTTTCATTGAGATGTGAAGCACATTATATAAAATACACACTAATTTTACTAGAATATACACATATTCTAATATAACAAATGCATTTTAGGCATTCTAGGATTCATATGAGTATTTAAGTTAAAATGTTTCATTATTATCCCTATAATAAATATATCAGTAATGTTGACCTCTCTTTTTTTTTTTTTTTTTTTTTTTTTTTTTTTTTTTTGCCAGTCATGGAGCTTGGACTCAGGGCCTGAGCACTGTCCCTGGCTTCTTTTTGCTCAAGGCTAGCACTCTGCCACTTGAGCCAGAGCGCCATTTCTGGCCTTTTCTATATATGTGGTGCTGAGGAATCGAACCCAGGGCTTCATGTATACGAGGCAAGCACTCTTGCCACTAGGCCATATTCCCAGCCCTTGACCTCTCTTATAGAAGACAGTTTATGTTATGTCAACAGCTTCTTGAATATTCAATAGGTGTTTCCATATAAGTTAAAGAGAAAATTATGTTAACTCTTTATTAAACCTTATCGTACAATTAGGAAAACAAATATAGAATATAATGTATAAGTTTGATGTTTTGTGTTTACAGAATAGTCTTAAGTGTCTACTAGGGGCCTAGAATTGATTAAAGCCCAAAGAAATTTTTATATATAAAATAGTTGCAGGTGGCACTTTGAGTGAGTCTTTGTTTGTACTCTATAAGCAGTTGACTGAATCCCAGTTATACAATGGCATATCTTGCCAGCATGAACAGTACATTCATTTTCTGTTGCTGCTATAACGAGTTGCCACAAATGTGGTAAAGTAAAGCAAGACATTTATTATTATGTACTTCTGTGGGACAGAATTTGACATAGGTGCTATATTTAGGTCTATAGGTTTTAGGGAAAGATTCATTCCCTGACTGTTGCACACAGAAAATTACAAATGTATTCATGGATTTTAGTCAAATCTACTACCAGCACAAATAAGTGTTGAAATGGCTACAGACCAGGACTACCTAATATTTTTTAAATATGCTATATTTATTTAGTATCATCAGACCATGTTAGTAACCCAGGAGAATAGCTCTCATTTTACATAAAGTATTTGAAAATTATTCCCAAGACAGAATTTGTTCAGTGGAGTGAAACATTCATTGAAAGCAAGTTCCAGACACCTTGTAATTTGCTTCTAAAATTTACGTGAGCGATTTCTCATTCTTTTTTTTAAAATTTATTTATTAATTAAACAAAAATTTTTTGACAAGGTGTTGTGCAAAAAGGGTACAGTTACATAGTAGGGCAGTGTGTACATTTCTTGTGATATCTTACACCCTGTTTTTCTTTCCCTTCCCTAGGTCAGGCAGACATATATACAATACCCAATGTACTAAGAACATATACAGTAGCCACGTGGCCTACGCCAAAGAAAATTCGCCTAGGGCTTTGAATGTAATGTTGACATTAGACAATATGTCTACAGTAATCTTACATGAACATACATACATAGCTTTTGAGCTATTGTATTCCAATGAGAGGTCAATTTTTGAGTCAATTGTTGAGTAGTTGTTTGGTTTTAGTTACATAATGTTGGGTCGCTGACCCAATCCTGTGGGAAATACCATTTGACAAGCAGTTTTTGGTTTCAAAGACCTGGTCTCTACTGTCTCTCCGTCACCCCGTCTTAACAGTCATATATCAAGGGATTTCTCATTCTTAATGAGTGTGTATTTAATTTTAGAAAGAAGATCACACTGGTTGTGTTTGCTTGAGTCATCTGTTTTCAATTCTACTCATCCATCGAACTTTTATACAAGGACTTTTTTTCTGAATAATTATTTATTGTCAAAGTGATGTACAGAGGAGCTACAGTTTCCTAAGTAAAGCAGTGGGTACATTTCTTGTACAATTTTTTACCTCCTCTCTCCCCCCTCCCCACTTCCCCTCTCTCCCCACAAGGCTGGCTGGCTGGGGTTTTTGGCATCAGATAAATGAAGCCTCTGTGTGTATGTGTGTATGTGTATGTGTATGTGTGCACACACTTGTGTTTGTGGGTGTGTGTTGGTACTGGGGCTTGGACTCAGGACCTGGGTGTGCAATGTCTTTTTATTTCCTGTTGACTTCTACATTTTCTTCTATAACATCCACTCGGTGAAATATTGAGGAGTATACCACTTCCTCTCTAGTGCTTTTGATTTATGTTACACAAGGTTTCAAGATAGAAAAGTGATAAATTATCATGATGTAAAATTAGCTTAAAACTGGTTTATTTAACTTTCTAAATTCTATATAGCAGTTGGATTATCTGTGTTGTACCTCAGCTAAACTTATATTTTGTGAAGATTCAAAAAGTGTTTGTTTTTCTGTGTCAAGAACTAAACTATGAAAGGCAAACACAGTAAGTATGTTCCACAAGGTGATAAAAATCCAAAGAATTGTAGATCTCATAACCTTGTGGGCTTAAAGATTGGAAATGCTGAGCACTACCTAATAACTTGGTGTGTGTGTATTTCCCCCATGTTTCAAGAATATTAAATCTGTTTTTAAAACAAGGAGTATAAAATTCTTCTGTGTTTTCCCTTTCTTAGGATATTTTGATTTTGAGACTTTTGCATGACGATAGAATGTATAGATCCATCTGTACTTCGTTGTACGGCTGGTTGGCAGGCAACAGAAGTAATAAGTAAGTCATAGGAAACAAATGTGCTAAATTCTGAGCCAAAATCTTAGGCTTGTTTATTGAAACCAGGATACATCTATACCTTTAAAAAAATAAATGTAAACTGCTTGGAAATTTAACTTGTTCACAAATTAAATACCTTTTGCTTTTCTTTAAAATACTTCAGTTTAGGCATTGTGGTAGGCATGTCCCTGTCCTTTTAAGCTTTTCTATGAGGGGCAGCTGGTTGTCCTAATAATGGTGGATCCTCTGTTAGGAATGAAAAGCTGGTATTCAACTAAGAGCTCTGTTCCAAAGGGATGATCACCACAGGGCCTCAGGCATTCCATTAACACCAACAAAATCTATTACTATGGTAAAGGTCAAAATATATTTTTCTTAGTGATATTAGTCTCTTACAAACATTATGTTATAACAAACATTACCTTATAAACATTATGTATGCTAGATTAAGAAAACATTGCTGGGCATGGGCTTATGGTTGCAATCTTTACTCAGGAGACTCAGATCTCAGGACTGTGGTTCTAAACCAGCTGGTACAGGTTAGTCCATGAGGTTTTTGTCTCCAATTAACAACCAAAAACCTAGAAGAAAAGCTGTGCATCAAGTGATTGAATGCTAGCCTTGAGTGCCCAGACTGAATTTTGAAGCCCCAGTACCAGCACCAGAAAAAAACAAAACAAAAAAAATTTAAAGGAAAGAAAGATGAAGGTCTGTGACAAAGCCAACGTATTTTAAAGATAGCTCACGCTGGGTAAATAGAATGTAATAATCGGAATGAGGACAGTGGCCCTTGGAACAACACCAGAAGGTTGATCCCTAAAAGGATCCTGTCTTCGGCTGCTGGCTTATTCTTGTCTCATGGAGAAAATAGTATCTCTGTCCCCATGCACGTTTCAGGATTCATAAAGTACAATTTTCCCTCGCGCATATTGCAGTTCACTAATTGTGGCTTCACTGTATCATGGGTCAAACAAATCTAATTCTGTATTGAGGAGTTTTTGCTATATAGTGGGATGTTTACTGTTAAAATTATGTAGGTTTAAAAGTGTAGAAAGTGTTTAAGAATATATGAAGTATTTGTAAGAGTATGGAAAGGTTAATAAGAGTAGAGGAAAGGTTTATAGGAGAGTGGGAAGGTTTTACAAAACCTTGAAATATAAATCAATATAATATATACATATACGAGTATATATGTATATTATATATAATAAAAAGTGTATAATGCTGCTACTTGTTGGATTTCCACCAAAACCTTGAAATATAAATCAATATAATATATACATATACGAGTATATATGTATATTATATATAATAAAAAGTGTATAATGCTGCTACTTGTTGGATTTCCACCTATCGTGGAGGGTCTCTGGAAGATAACTCCTTGAGAGGTGAGGGATCACTGTTTAGTCCATTCTTCTCGTAGCCTCCATAAATGTCTGATGCCTTATTTCGGTCCCCAAGTAGTTTGCTGCGTAGTCTGTATCTAAGGGGTGTGTTCAGTATCTGCCCATTTTCTTCAACAGAAACTACCTGGAGTGCACATTCTTACCTTTCTAGTGGTCTGCATACTTTTTGGTGTTGCAGTTCCCTGTGGGGCTCCTGGTAGAAAGCAGCAGCTATGTAGAGATGACTCTGTTTTGGTGAAATTCAGTTTTACTGTGTTACTAATGTTGTCATTGTTATTACTATGTTTATGTGTCTTTTTAGGTTTTCACTTTTTTTTCTTTTTCCCAGTGCTGAAGACTAAACTCAGGGGGCCCTCTCATGTTCGCACTGAGTTAAATCCTGGTTGTTTATAATCTAATAAAATATTCATTAAAAATGAATTCATAGGAAAGAAATAAGTCATTTGATAAAATAATTTTTCTTTTCACAAGCTTTTGGAGGGCTTGAACCCAGGACATTACCCATGCTTCATAAGTGCTCTATCACTAAATGCCACCTTTAGTCCATACAAGATCCCACCATCATTTAGGCCATCTTTGACCTTCTGGTTTTTCCTTACAGAAGAGCCAACTGGAAGTAGTCCATGCTATTAGAATACTTGTTCTAGTGTTTTCTGTCTTTTGTTTTTCTTCATAACCTATTACCTGAAACTGTCTCTTCATTTCTGACTTGACTATGCTATGTTCCATTTATCAAATTGATTCCAAACTAGCCTGAATTGTCCAAAATGGGGAAGAAGAAGAAGAGGAGACTCATGAATCCTATACTTACCTCACTTCCTTCTTTCTCTATCCTTCTCACACACTCACTGCCCCATACACACACAGACACACAATCCAGCTATATGCACCTATGTGAGATTGTTTCAGAAGGTATTAATTTTGTGCTCTGAAGCTATTTCTTCAGCTCTGTCATGATTCTGTCTTTCTTTTTTTTTTTTTTTTTACTTTTTGTCCTGAAATCCTACAGTACCAAGAGTCTCATTGCCTTCTAAAATGTCTGCTTTTTATATTTTAGCAGAGTTATACATGTGTCTACAGGTACTTCAGTAGACTCTCCAGAGAATGAACCAATGTAAGTTGATTTGACTAATATGAGTTATAAAAGGCACTGGGAACTGATGAAAGATTTCCTTAAACAACTAGTTTCTGTGGGTAAGAAGTGATGGAGCACTAGCCTTGAGCAAGAAAGCTCAAGGATTACCCTTCATTCAAGCTTGGAGACTGACAGAAATAAAAAGAAAAACAAAGTAGCACATACTATTTATTTATCTTTCAGACCTAGGGGATAGAGGTCTCAGGTCTAAGTGCCTGCTGGGTTGGCTCAGGCATTTATCAGGCATTTAAAGTTCGTAGACCTCTTTTCACTGTTTATCCACAATTCTACCATGTGTATACTCATCTTATAGGTCTCTTGAATTTTGAATTTTCAGCCCAGCATTTTGTTAGTTCATTGGAGATGAACTCTCCAAGACATCCTAATCTAGGTGGCTTCAAATTGTGGGCCTCTGAGTACATGGGATTATAGATGTGAGGCAGTGCCATGGCCTTCCACTCAAGACTATGAAGAAATCACAAACAGGGATATCACTGAGTAAGCCAGCATAGACAAAGGCATGACCCTAATTTGAGTACCTAGCTAGCAGGTTCAGGGCTTTGAATACAAACTTCAGTAATTGAGAGAGGTGGAGTTGAGACAGAGGAGTTAAAGGTATAGGTCAAGAAACTGAGCACCTGCCTATCACACACAGCCCATGGTTCCAATATTCACAGTGTATTAAAATTGATTTCTTCTACAAAGTCCAAATGACATTTCTGGGTTTGTTTGTTGTTGTTGTTGTTGTTGTTCACAGTGAAGAAAACAAACTACAGGAAGTTATCATCAATCCTGATGAACTTGAGACAACTGGGTGAGTTGTTTTATTTATTTATTTATTTTACCAGTTCTAGAGCTTGGACTTAGGGCCTGAGCACTGTCCCTGGCTTCTTTTGCTCAAGGCTAGCACTTGGCCACTTCAGCCACAGCACAATTTCTGGCCTTCTTGTATATATGTGGTGCTGAGGATTTGAACACAGGGCTTCATGTATGTGAGGTAAGCATTCCTGCCATTAGGCCATATTCCCAGCCCGCCAGTTGTTTTCATTTTCCTCTGGCTGGTAAATGTTTTTGGAGTATGATGACAATTGAAAGATTATGTGATGACCTATGAAAAACTGTCCATAATAATTTTCATTTTTTTAATTAAAGAGAAAATGATAGAGCAGGTAAAAGAGACTTGGTTATGGGCTGTTGTGAATTCAGGACTGGCAACCACATTACTTAGTCAGAGAATCAAAGTGCGTGCCTGCAAATCATGAAGTGACAATGGAGGTGACACGCCCTCTCAGAATCAAGGAGGTAGTAGTCCCAGTGCTCTGTAGAGTCCTGGACAATGGAGATCAGCAATCCTAGACCAATACTTCATTCTCCAGGATTAAATAGCCCTGAAGGCCCCAATAACACTGGAAGGGAGTCTTGCATGTAGCCTAGTGTTTCTTATCCCCATCTGGCAGGCAGGAAAGACAGCCATGGGTAATATTAGTAAAGAGGGAATAAAGAGATTGTGGAAAGCAGAATATACAAAATTTGTACCAACAACAAAGAGCATTATATATTTTGATATAGGAAAGATACTTTCTTTTCCTTCTGGTTGCTGTACGTCAGCTGAGGACTTACACTGTGTTTCTGAGCTCCTTTTCTCAAGACTAACACTCTACCACATGACCCACAGGCCTTTTCCAGGTTTATTGATACTTATTAGGAGATAGGAGTCTCATGGACTTTGTGGTCAACCCGGTTACAAATGATCCTCAGATCTCAGCTGCCTGAGAAGGGAGGATTTTATACCAGAACCACAAGCACCTGGACTTGGACAGAAATATTTTAAGATCAGTAATAAAATCTTCCTTTAGCCAGCTGTAATAATGTACATTTTCAGCTAGAAACCTCATTTCTAGGAAAAATGTACTCTTTTTCATGTAACTGAATAGATAAAACTTTCAAGTTCTTCCAATTTATTAGACCATGTTAATTGTGCTAAAGTGAAAGGAAACATAAATCAAGGGTTGGGAATGTGGGTTAGTGGTAGACTGCTTGCCTAGCATGCATGAAGCTCTGGGTTTGATTCCTCAGTACACATAAACAGAAAAAGGCAGAAGTGGTACTGTGGCTCAAGTGGTAGAGTGTTAACCTTGAGCAAAAGAATTTCATGGACAGTGCCCATTCATTTGTTTTCTCTTTTACATGCCAGTAAGGTAAGCTTAAAATAATATGATTTGATTTAATGGCACATGGATCCCATCCAGTCTGCTGTTCTTTAAGTGTTACAGGAGAACTCTGGCAAGTATTTGTTGGTTGATTCTTAACAACTTACAGGTAAACTCTACTCCTTTTGTTCTCCTGTTGCTTTAATTGGAAATAAAAAGGGCTTTTATGACTAAGATGCCTTGGACAGTTCAAAGCCAGCCCAGGCAGAGAAAAATAAAAATCCCTCTTGGTCATATTTTGGGTCCTTATTATTTTACTAGTCAGAAATTACAGATTAAAACTTCTCATTTGCGTACTTTGCATGATTTTCAAAAATTTCTGGGAGATATTAATTGGCTTTGCCCTTATCTTAAGTTATCCACAGCTGAATTAAAGCCCTTATTTGATCTATTGAAGGGGGACCCTGACCCTACATCTCCCAGAGAAATGACAACTAAAGCAATGAAAGCCTTAAGCATAGTAAATTCTGCCATTTCTTCCCAACATATAAATTATATTGATTACTCAGCCGCTTGGGAAGCTTATATTTTAACTACACCTCATTCTCCAACAGTGGTCCTCTGGCAGAAGGGACCCCTTTTATGGCTTTCCTTGCCTGCTACTCCTTCAAAAGTATTATCTCCCTATTATAAATTGGTGGCCACCTTAGTTCCATATGTGCCGTGTGGAATCTTGTAAGTATCTTGGATGAGATCCACAGGTTATTTATATCCCCTATACTTTACAACAGCAAGAATGGCTTTATATTCATTGTGATTCCTGGGCCATTTCTTGGGACAATTTTATGGGCATAATTTCACATCATTGTCCCTCCAACAAATTACTTCACTTTGCCTCTTCTTACCATTAAGGGAGGGCAATGCTATTATGGATGAGGCTACCCAAATTTTTCTCACTCAAATTGCCTTGGCAAAGCAATCACATGCTGCCCACCATCAAAACAGTCATGCCTTACGTCAGCAATTTCATATTGCTTGTGAGGCAGCTCGTCAAATTGTAAAAACTTGTCCCAACTGTGCTACCTTCCTACCTGTGCCCTCCAATGGCATTAACCCCCAAGGCTTAGTGGCCAACCATGTTTGGCAAATGGATGTTACCCACATCCCCTCTTTTGGACGGCCCCGCTTTGTCCATGTTAGAACAGACACTTACTCTAATTTTATTATGGCTACTCCTCTTAGTGGGAAAGCTGGCAAACATTGTATCTCCCATGCCTTATGCTACTTTGCTACTATGGGGCTTCCTAAACAAATTAAAACTGATAATGATCCGGGATACGTTGGGCGAGCTTTTCAAACGTTTTGCAAATCTTACCAAATTGTTCACTCTACAGGAATCCCCTATAATCCTCATGGTCAAGGAATTGTTGAACGAGCCAACGGTTTGTTAAAACACCAAATTTCTAAATTAAAAGGGTGGAATTAGGGCTGGGGATATAGCCTAGTGGCAAGAGTGCCTGCCTCGGATACACGAGGCCCTAGGTTCGATTCCCCAGCACCACATATACAGAAAACGGCCAGAAGCGGCGCTGTGGCTCAAGTGGCAGAGTGCTAGCCTTGAGCGGGAAGAAGCCAGGGACAGTGCTCAGGCCCTGAGTTCAAGGCCCAGGACCGGCCAAAAAAAAAAAAAAAAAAGGGGTGGAATTATACCCCTTCTCTGCTGTTAATATATTTTCTCATGCTTTATTCGTACTTAATTTTTAAAAATTGGATTGCAATGGCCACTCCACAGCACAGAGGTTCTGGGAAAAGAGAGAGCAAAGAGCTTTTGCCCAAGTTAAGAGGAAAGATCCTTTAACAAGTGCTTGGCACGGGCTCGATCCGGTACTGACATGGGGTCGAGGACATGTCTGTGTTTTTTCACAGGATGAAAATGATGCCTGCTGGCTACCTGAGCGTTGTGTTCAGATTGTGGAAACTCATCAGAATTGTATAAGCGCTGACCCACTGGGCTTACGTGCCAGATCCACCGATTGTGCACCCTGCGACCTGAGAGGGAGCTGAGGTGTTCGTCCATGTCAACAGATCAGCGTACGGTACAGCTCCAGACTCTTTTGTCCAACACGTTAAGATGGGAGATTTTGCAGCTTCTGGCATTGGAACCCCTTTATGCTTTACAAGTGACTCCAACAGTTATATTCCAGGCTGTACTGTAATGTAATTCATAAATCATAGAATTTGGATTCCTGATAATAGTCAAGTATATAATATAAGATTGACTTCATTGCCTACTGGGTTTCCTGTACATGCCAGTTCTACCTCGTCCTTCATGATACCTCGCTGCATCAACTCTTCTCAAAATGTAGAATCCACGGGAGAATTGCACCCCATAAAGTGTAGACATGATCACCCTTTTATAACCAATATTTCAGGAACTAATTCTCAGCTGATGGACTGGTCTGGAGCGAATCTCCCCAACAAGTACAACCCAGGTCTGTGGTGGATGAATGGACACCCTCAACGTCATGTCTGGATGTTAGTGGCTGGCCTGAATAATATCTCCTGGCCCACTTCTACTTCTTTACAAAATATTATGAGTTGTGTAACACCCCCTTATGCTATTATTTATGGACCTTTTCATATTTCTATAGGAGCCATGTATTTCAATGTTACTTGCACTATCTGTTCTTTTACAAATTGCTTGTATAGTGGTCTTACTAATTCTGTAATTATTATTAAGCAACCACCATTTGTTATGCTTCCTGTAAACTTATCTGAAGCTTGGTATGAAGAAACAGGTATTCAAGTGTTAATGAAGGACTAAGACAACTCCATCTTGAAAGGAATAGCAACCATCTTGTTGTTTGTGTTAAGCTAGGAATGACCCAACACATACATAAAACCCTGGAAATAACTTGTTTATGGTGAAACTAACCAGGCATTGTACAGATTCCAGGAATCAAGTTGTTTGTGTGGATGTTTATGCCGAAACCAATAGGTCATAAAACGCATTTCCCAGATGGCCCAACCAGTTTGGGAGCGTTCCAGTCACACTGACCGCCCTGGAATGTCCATCGATCAATATCAGAATCCCCTAGCCCTGAGCCAATTAGATTTGTCCTCGCACCCCAACCCTGCTTGCACCTGGTTTATGTAATTTTGTGTTTTTTCCCTTTAAATACCCATGTAAAACTTTGCTCAGGGCCTTCCTCCTAACCTCCGCTGCGTCGGTGTGTAAGACGAGGTCCAGGCTGCAGCTCGCCTAATAAAGCCTTGCCTTGCTTTTGCATTTTGGAACGTCTGGCTCTCGGTGGTCTCTTGGTGGTCTACGAGGACTTGGGCGTAACAGTTGGGGGCTCGTCCGGGATCCCCAAAGACCCCCGAGACCCCAGACCCGGAAGGTAAGAAACAGCGCTGTTACTTTGTCTTGTCTTGCCCCTTGTCTGTGTGTGCGCGTGTTTCACTTTCGTTTTCTTGTTGGAAGCCGGCTATTCCACCTTGTACTTTTTTTTTGTTTTTTTTTTAGGGGCCTGTCGAGCGGACGCGCTCATCGACAACCCTGGGGGAACTGGGAGACGTCCCAGGTCCTCCATCCTTGAAGGGGGACCCCTGGAACCCCACCTTGATACTTGTAGGGCGCAAATCAGTCCGGTTCCTAGCCGGCACTGACCAAGAGGGTCTCCTCACTGAGGCTCAGTCCGCCCACCTTGAACTTGAGTCCACTCCTTCTGCACCATCGCAAGAGGTAGGGGGACAACTTGGGAGATCTCCAAAACATACTAGTAACTTGTTATTTTCTCAGGCCTGTGTATTTGGTACCTTCTCTGTTATTGTAATTGTTGTGTTTTTCGTAGCTGTCTGGATTGAACACCTGACCAGAGCCATGGGTAATGTGCCATCTAGCTCCCTAGACTTAACCTTAGCCCACTGGAAGGAGGTTAAGGAAATTGCTCATAATCAAAGTGTGACTGTTAAGAAAGAAGAGTGGATAAGTTTATGTAAATCAGAATGGCCCACCTTTGGGGACGCCGAGTGGCCTCCTGAAGGGAGTTTTGATATAGTTAAAATCACAATTTTACAGGTCAAAATCTATAATGTGCTTAGCGGGCATCCAGACCAAGTCCCTTATATAATCACTTGGAGGGCACTGGTTGAAGAGGATGGCCCCACCTGGGTGCATGCTTTCTTGTCCCCCCAGCCTCTTCTCTCATCCAGGTATTCACTAACAAGACACAGGAGAAGAAAAAGCAGAGAAGAAAGAAACCACCAAAGAAGAAAAGAAGCCGCGTCCACCTGTCTTCCAAGGGGGAAACATGGAGGAGGAAATCTTTCCTCCACCATACTCTCCCCTCCAACCCTCCCCGCCTGAAATACAGGAGGAAGATGAAGACGCAGAAGAGAAAGCGCCACCAGCCCCCTCTGCACCAGAGGGTCCTGCCCAGTCAACCCGTCGGCGCCAGGGAATTACGCCTCCCCACAGCTCCACTGCCCTTCCCCTTCACCCCTTAGGTCCCGGGATGAAAATGGCCAACAGCAACTCCAGTACTGGCCGTTTGCCACTAGTGACTTATACAACTGACGTACCCAAAACGCCCCCTTTTCTGAAAAACCTCAAGACTTGATTCGTTTGCTTGAAACTGTCCTTTTCACTCACCAGCCCACTTGGGACAATTGTAACCAGCTTTTACAGGTTCTTTTCACCACCGAGGAGAGCAGTCACATCCGAGAGGCGGCCTGGAAACTTGTCCCCGGCCCAACCGGAGCACCCCTCACAGACCCTACCGCAATCGCAGTCTCCTTTCCTGAGACTCGACCCACATGGGACTACAACACGGCTGAAGGTAGGGAACGACTCCTCATCTACCGCCAGGCTCTGTTGGCAGGTCTCAAGGTGGCGGCTCGCCGACCTACTAATATGGCCAAAGTCTATGATGTGAGGCAGGGAGAAAATGAAAGTCCAGCAGCATTTCTCGAGCGGCTTATAGAAGCCTTTAGCCAGTACACTCCCTACGATCTTGAAACTCAGGAATCCGCTCAGATTGTTATGTTCACCTACATAAATCAAGCTGCCCCGGACATAAAGCGAAAGCTACAGACAATAGACAGGCTTGGTGAAAAATCTGTTAGGGACTTAGTAGCAGTGGCAGAGAAGGTCTATAACAAAAGGGAGACAGAGGAGCAGAGACAGGAGCGAAAGGACAGGGAACATGAAGCTGAACGTGAAAGGAGAGATAGGGAAAAAGAAAAGAATTTGGCTAGAATCCTGGAGCAGCAACACGCACAACAGACTAGAATTTTAGCACAACAACAAGCCCAGCACAGAAGAGATATTAGAGAAATCATAACCTCTGTGCAACCAGGAAACTTTAGACGATCCTCGTCTCCTACCAGAGAACGAAAATTCAAGCCTCGTCCTAGAAAAGCTAGAGTAGGAGAAAACCAGTGTGCCTATTGCAAGGAGATAGGACATTGGCTCAGGGACTGCCCAGAGCTAGCCAGAAAGGAGTAGAAAAAACAAAAAGTAGGATCCAGAGTGTTGCCGGCCTTAGAGCTAGCTGAAGACAGTGACTGAGGGAGTCGGGGCTCAGACCCCCTCCCTGAGCCTAGGGTAACTTTGAAAGTGGAGGGGAACCCAGTCACATTCATGGTGGATATGGGAGCAGAAAACTCAGTACTACTAGCCCCGAGGGGGCCGATGTCCACTAAAACAACATGGGTGCAAGGTGCAACTGGCACCAAACCCTATAAATGGACTACCCGAAGAACAGTGGACCTAGGAGTGGGCCGGGTAACCCACTCATTTCTAGTCATTCCTGACTGCCCCTACCCATTGCTTGGACGTGACCTCTTAACAAAAATGAAGGCTCAGATACAATTCACAAGTGACAGAGCTTTGGTAACAGATTCAAGAGGGAAGCCTGTAAATATATTAATCACTAGCAAACTAGAAGAGGAGTACAGGCTATACCAGCATCTCAAGCCTGAGTCTCCAGAAAATGAGTGGTTACAGGTGTTTCCTCAGACATGGGCAGAAACTGGGGGGATAGGACTGGCAAAACATCATCCTCCAATCTTTGTGGAACTCAAAGCTGGGGCTGACCCAGTAAAAGTTCGCCAGTACCCCATGTCACTAGAAGCAAAGAAAGGGATCACCCCCCCACATCAGAAAATTGTTAGAATCGGGGATCCTAAAACCCATCCAGTCAGCCTGGAACACTCCACTACTGCCTGTCAAAAAGCCTAACTCCAATGACTATAGACCAGTACAGGACTTGAGAGAAGTAAACAAAAGAGTAATGGACATTCATCCAACCGTTCCAAATCCATATACTTTGCTGAGTTCCTTACCACCAAGCCACGTGTGGTATACTGTGCTAGATTTAAAGGATGCCTTTTTTAGCCTGCCCTTAGCCCCACAGAGCCAAAATTATTTTGCATTCACCTGGCATGACCCTGAAATCGGGATAAGCGGCCAACTGACCTGGACTAGGCTGCCTCAAGGATTCAAGAATTCGCCCACCATCTTCGATGAAGCACTTGCATGAAGACCAGAGTGAGTACTGCTCTAAAAATCCTGAGATAAGCCTGTTGCAATATGTGGATGACTTGTTGATAGCTGCCCCAGACAAAATCAGCTGCTTGAAAGGGACAGCTAGGCTCTTAAAGACTCTTGGCAATCTAGGCTACAGGGCCTCTGCTAAAAAGGCACAGATTTGCAAACCTAAAGTCACCTATCTGGGCTTCATACTAAAAGAAGGCAAGCGTTGGCTGTCAGAAGCACGAAAAGAGACTGTGCTAAAAATTCCTGTGCCCAAGTCAGCCAGGTAAGTCAAAGAGTTCCTAGGAACAGTGGGCTTTTGCCGGCTGTGGATACCTGGGTTCGCTGAAATGGCCAAATCCTTGTATGAAGCCACCAAAAATGTTCCAGAGTTCCACTGGACTGAACAAATGCAAAAGGCCTTTGAGGCAGTTAAGAAAAGCCTCCTAGAAGCCCCTGCCTTAGGCCTACCTGATGTGAATAAACCATTCACCCTATTTGTGGCTGAAAATAAAGGGATAGCAAAGGGGGTGCTCACCCAGCCAATTGGGCCTTGGAAAAGACCGGTCGCCTACTTATCCAAGAAATTGGATCCTGTTGCTGCTGGGTGGCCCCCGTGCTTGAGAATAATAGCCGCAGTAGCCCTCTTAGTAAAAGATGCAGACAAATTGACCTTGGGACAAAACCTGACTGTGGCCACTCCACACGCCCTGGAAGGGGTGCTAAAACAACCGCCCGACCGATGGATGAGCAATGCCCGCATGGTCCATTACCAAACCTTGTTACTTAACCCACGCGTATCAGTTTCTGCGTACCGACAGTATTAAACCCAGCTACCTTGTTGCCGGATCCAAACCTGGAAGCGCCTCTGCATGATTGTGAGCAGATCCTGGCCCAAGCACATAGTCTCAGGCCTGACTTGCTGGACTCACCGCTACCACAGGCCGAGCACACCTGGTTCACTGATGGCAGCAGCTTCATGCGAGAAGGAAAAAGGTACGCAGGCGCGGCAGTCACCACGGACACTGAGATAGTGTGGGCAGAGGCACTCCCCCAAGGAACTTCTGCACAGAGAGCAGAACTGGTGGCACTAACAAAAGCCCTACAAATGGGGAAAGGAAAGAGACTAAATATATACACGGACAGTCGGTATGCGTTTGCTACCGTACATGTTCACGGAGCTATCTACCAGGAGAGAGGGTTACTGACGGCTGAAGGAAAAACTGTTAAAAACAAGCAGGAGATTCTGAATCTCATTCGGGCCCTCTGGGAACCAGCCAAGATTGCTATCATGCATTGCCCAGGACATCAAAAGGGAGTTGATTTAGTGACTAAAGGAAATAACTTGGCAGACCAAGAAGCCAAGGAGGCGGCCCTCCAACCTAGAGCAGAAATATTAACCCTAGTGGATCCAGGGCCACGGACTCTGCCTCCCATGCCCCAATATTCCCAAGAAGACCTGGAATGGATTAGGAAAATTCCTATGGCCCACAGACCCCCGGACAGAGAAGGAAAAAGTGACTGGTGGAGAACTTGTGAAGGGAAACTTATCTTGCCACAAGAACTAGGTAAGGGGGTCCTCAAGAGAATCCACCAGGCTTCCCATACGGGGACCCGAAGAATGCAGGACTTGCTTCGCCACTCAAAAGTAAAAATTAGACAGGGAAACCAAATTGTTGAGGACATTGTCAAAGGTTGCAAAGCCTGCCAGCTCACCAATGCAGCGGCTCAACCAATTATGAAAGGAAGCCGCCTTCGTGAAGACAGTCCAGGTGCATATTGGGAGGTAGACTTTACAGAAATTAAAGCTGGAGGATTTGGATACAAATATTTGCTAGTTTTTGTAGACACCTTTTCAGGATGGGTTGAAGCTTATCCGACAAAACATGAAACTGCAAACGTTGTGGCCAAGAAGATCTTGGAAGAAATCTTACCCAGGTATGGCTTCCCATCCTCCATTGGGTCGGACAACGGACCAGCCTTCGTCTCAAAAGTAAGTCAGGGAGTAGCCACTGCACTGGGGACTGATTGGAAATTACATTGTGCTTATAGACCCCAGAGTTCAGGGCAGGTAGAAAGAATGAATCGGACCCTAAAAGAGACCTTGACTAAATTGGCCCTAGAGACTGGCGCAGATTGGGTGTCGCTCCTTCCTTTTGCCTTATTTAGAGTAAGAAACTCACCTTATCAGCTTGGTTTCACTCCCTTTGAAATAATGTACGGGCACCCCCCGCCCATTGTTCCTAGCCTTCAGACTGAATTGCTTGCAGATTTAGATGATACTGAATTTCTACGTAAACTTAATCATTTACAGCTTGTGCATAAGAGTGTGTGGCCTCAACTTAAGGCACTATATGATTCTGCTTCTGTCCCTACCCCTCATTTATTTAGACCAGGGGACTGGGTGTTCATTCGGAGACACAACCCAAACTCCTTAGAACCACGGTGGAAGGGACCCTACGTAGTGCTGCTGACTACACCCACTGCCCTCAAGGTAGACGGCATCGCTGCCTGGGTTCACTACTCCCACGCCAAACCAGCTGATCCCTTCGCGTTGGACGAAGATTTCCGTGGAGAAACATGGGAAGTGTCCAAACATCCAGACCAGCCACTCCGCCTTCGCCTCAAGAAACGAAAGTTAGACTGAATATTGCTACTATTATGATCATTTACTTTTTGCTTTCCTATTTTATTGTTCAAGTTAATGCTGATGCTAATCCTAACCCTCACCAGCCCTTCCAGTTATCTTGGCAGATCACCCCAAGAGGGGGAAAACCCCTTATCTTAGCAACTAAAGAAGCCCCCTTAGGAACCTGGTGGCCAGACCTAATAGTGGACCTGTGCGACCTAGCTGCAGGCAGCTGGGACGTGCCAGATCATGATGACCCAAATCTAGATAAGCAACTTCCCGAGTGCAAGGAAAAAGAATCCTGTCTAGTCCCGTGCAAATACAGCTCCCTAACATGGGGATCTGGACATGGATGTGGCCACCCAAAGCTAAGAGCTGAACTGAGGGAAATGCCTTTCTATGTGTGTTCTAGAGATGGGAGAACTAGGGCAGATGAGAGAAGATGTGGGGGAGAAGCAGATTTCTTTTGCAAAAAGTGGGGATGTGAAACCACGGGACAAGCGCACTGGGACCCACACTCCAGCTGGGACCTAATCACCATAAAACGAAACCATACAGGAAAAGGTCTAGAAAAAGAAAATAGTCTTGCTTGTGAGTGGGCTAACTGGTGGTCGGGACAAGGAGCCTGTACTAAATATAGATGTAACCCTCTAGTAATTAAGTTTACCAAGAATGCTAAGACCTTCGGTGGATGGACTAGAGGAAGGACATGGGGATTGAGATTGTACATGTCAGGGTATGATCATGGACTTACTTTCCAGCTCAAACTCATTGTTAAACCTATGACAGATGTCGCAGTGGGACCCAACTCGGCCTTAAAGCCTCAGGACCACCTTGACAGGCCTGTTGTTAGGCCGACACCAGGCCCGACCCCATTTAGAGCCCCAGAACCCTCTCTTAATTTAACGCTGGCTCCAGGTACCAGACCTTCCTCCCCCATGTATATCCTGGCCTATTTACCCCATAATAAGAACCCCCTAGTAAACCTGATGCAGAAATCCTACATAATCTTAAACCATACTCAGCCCAATTTGACTAGATCTTGCTGGTTATGTTATGATGTTGCTCCACCCTATTATGAAGGCATTGCTGTCTCTGATAACGTGTCTCAAGCCAAGGAAGAAGAGTCTTGCAGGTGGAAGTCAAAAGTAGGGCTCACCCTAACTCGAGTCGCTGGTTCAGGCACGTGTATTGGAAAACCGGGGAAAGAAATGGCTCCTTTATGTAACCACATTATCAATCATAAATCAGCAAGTGGTTACTGGCTGACTCCACAAGATGCTTGGTGGCCATGCTCTAAGACGGGTCTAACCTCTTGTGTACACTCTGCTGTCTTAAAGGACTTTGAGGATTCCTGCGTGTTAGTGCGACTGGTACCCACTATATCTTACTATCCGGAGCCAGATTTCTTGGACCGTTTACAGGGCTCCTGGAAGCAACTCAGTCTAGAATACAATCCCCGGGTGAAAAGAGAGCCCTTTACAGCTATAACCTTAAGTATATTAGTAGGAACCAGCCTAGGGGGACTAGGTACAGGAGTAGCCTCCCTCATCCAACAGAGAGGATATTATGATGATCTACGGATGGCCATAGATGAGGATATTAAGAAAATAGAAGAATCCATCTCTCACCTCCAGGAATCCCTTACATCCTTATCAGAAGTAGTTCTCCAAAATAGGAGAGGGCTAGACTTACTGTTTCTACAGCAAGGAGGACTTTGCACTGCATTGGGAGAAGAGTGTTGTTTCTATGTTGACCATTCAAGAATAGTAAAAGATAACATGTCCAAAGTCAGAGAAGGATTAGAAAAGAGATGTAGAGAATATGAGTCAAAACAAGGCTGGTTTGAAAGATGGTTTAATTCTTCCCCATGGCTTACTACTCTAATATCCACTTTGTTGGGACCCCTGGTGATTATCATTCTCCTACTAACGTTCGGGCCTTGCATCCTAAATAGATTAGTCCAATTCATGAAGGATAGACTAAACACCATACAGTTAATGGTACAACGGAGCAGGTACATACCTGTTCCAGAAAGAGAATTGTTAAGATTGACTCTTAAGTCTGAAACACAGGATTGTGCTTCATGCCCATAACTCTAGGGGGGAATGAAGGACTAAGACAACTCCATCTTGAAAGGAATAGCAACCATCTTGTTGTTTGTGTTAAGCTAGGAATGACCCAACACATACATAAAACCCGGGAAATAACTTGTTTATGGTGAAACTAACCAGGCATTGTACAGATTCCAGGAATCAAATTGTTTATGCCGAAACCAATAGGTCATAAAACACATTTCCCAGATGGCCCAACCAGTTTGGAAGCGTTCCAGTCACACTGACCGCCCTGGAATGTCCATCGATCAATTTCAGAATCCCCTAGCCCCGAGCAAATCAGATTTGTCCTCACACCCAACCCTGCTTGCACCTGGTTTATGTAATTTTGTGGTTTTTCCCTTTAAATACCCATGTAAAACTTTGCTCAGGGCCTTCCTCCTAACCTCCGCTGCGTCGGTGTGTAAGACGAGGTCCGGGCTGCAGCTCGCCTAATAAAGCCTTGCCTTGCTTTTGCATTTTGGAACGTCTGGCTCTCGGTGGTCTCTTGGTGGTCTACGAGGACTTGGGCATGACATTAAAACATTTAAAAGAGCTTATGTGCCCTAGCCGATTTGTAGGGGTATTAATAGCAGGAATTTTAGCCTTTATTTCCTTAGCTGCCTCTGCTGCAGTGGCTACTATGGCTTTAACACAAGATGTGCAGACAGCTCACTATGTTAATCAGCTTGCTCATAATACCACGCAAGCCCTGCACTTTCAAGGCAGGATTGATGATAAGGTAGCACAAAAATTAGAAGCATTGTATGAATCTGTGTTGTCACTGGGAGAACAAATTCGTGCCTTACAAACTTTGTAACGGGTGCGCTGTCATGCTCGGTTTGACTTTATTTGTGTCACCCTCCATAAGTATAATGGGTCGAGCTATCCTTGGGAACAAGTTGTAGCACATCTAAATGGTATTTGGCACCATAATAACTTGTCCTTAGATCTCTTTCAACTCCATAGACAAATAGCTGGACTAGAACAAGGTCTGCCTCTGGACTCTAAAGTGGCAGAAACAGCAAAAGAACTGCTTGAACAACTTCAACAGTATGTCCCTTCCTTAACTAACGTTAAGGGTCTGCTAATGACATTGCTTGGCCCAGGGATACTTTTACTGATGGCTTGCCTATGCCTTCCTTGCATTGTACGCATATTGCAAAACTCTTTCATGAGTCTAGCCAGCCAGCTGCATAAGATCAAGCTCCAAGTGAATGAACTTTCCCCCAAGAGGAACCGCAGTCAGTGATGGGTATGAGGGTGGTGCCGGCTTGACCGGCCTAAGGCATGGGGCTTCAGCACTGCTCTGAAGTTAGGACGGGTAAGGCAGGCTGGGCGACCCACCCTACCTAAGACAGGTGGGTTCACTTCTTTTAATAAAAAAAGACAGGGAACTGTTGGGAGCCAAGCTAGCAGCTAAATTCTTCCTGACCTCTGGCTGTGTTTTCAAGGATGTCAAGGACATGGCTTAATGGAAAATGGGAAATGCTTTACTATGTCTGCCATGAGTCCATTCTTATGTTAACCAACCTCATCCTGACTTAGCTACCATCAGATATTGCTCTGGAGTCCATTCGTTAATCAACCTCATCCTATCTTAGCTATCGTCGGGTATTGCTAACTCCAAGCCTTTTTGTGTTCTGGAATTTTAAGCCTATGCTGTTTCCTGGTTTTCAAACTGCATATAAGCTGGAAGTTAAGAATAAACATGGCTGCAGTCTTGAGTTTCAACCTTATGGCTGCAGACCTCCCGTACCCCATCTTTGTCTCTTGTCTTTTTTCTCTTGCCTTATTTTTCTTTTTGCTTAACCCTCGCTGCCCTCAGTCAGGATTCCTGTTCACTGCCAGCTGGCTCAGCAGGCTTCAGCAGCTTTTAGATTGCGCCCCTCCCATGGTAAGTGATTAGTGGAGCTGAAGACTTAAATACCAAGCGTCCTTGGTATTACTCTGGTCAGCTGAAATGTGAGAGACAATCAGTGATGGAATTGTCACCCCAATCACTGTGTCTCGGACCAAGCATGGAGTGTGGCCCTGTGGCCCCATGCTACGGTCACTGAGTGGGGCTCGGAACTTGGCACCAAGATTTTTGGTGTGGCCCTGAAGCCACGGCCCTGTAGCCCTACAGTAAATCGGAAAACCGGATCCAAGCCCATGTTTAGATGATCACTTACCCTGGGTGTGAGGACAAATTTGTAGATTGTCGTGGAGGATGGAAATAGAGCGCTCGCTCAGGAGAAGTAACCTTGGTGGTCGTTTGGGTGGGCTTAGGACAGAAGAATAGGTCCTGGAGGCAGCTTGGACCCCCCAGAAATAGGGGAGCAATTCCACCGGGGAGCCCTATCCCGGGTTTCGGCACCAATGAAAGCATAGGTATTGGCCATCCCAGAGGACCATGCGGAGATAATCACAAACAAGAGAAGGTTCATAAGGAGGTTAATTAGTGGGGCCATAGTTCCCACGGGAGAGGGAGCTACATGGCGTCTGCACCTTATCCAGGTGGCAGCTTCTCTCTCTGGGGATAAAGGGGAAGTAGTTAGTTCGTGAGTAGGAATGGCTCATTAGGTATGGGTGGATCTGGGGGCTACTGGGAGGATCTGAGGACCTGAGGCTAGGGAAATGCTAACATATATATGTATATGTATATGTACATATATATACACACACACACACACACACACACATAGACATGTACATAAGTATGCAGAAATATGAAGCCAGATTTCCTGGGAACTATATAAAACAGTGGGCATTCAGATTGTATCCGTAGCAATCCTCCCTTTCACAAGTTAGGTTAATGAATGAGAATACTGTCACAAGACACATTGTGCTATTTCAGTGCACTCTCAGGAAAAGTCTTATAAGTCTACTACATCTTCTGTGCATGACCCCTACTGGAGTGAGTAGTATATATTTACTATCACTGTAGCAAAATTTACACAAGCAAAGTATATCTTGCATGAACAATGTATCTCACTGTCCTAAGGGATAGAAATTCCATGTCAGGGCTGTAAAGCAGGATCTTTCTCTATTGCTTTTCCTATATGCTACTTTTTGACAAATCTATAACATTTAGAGTCATCCTTTAGATCTCTTACTTAGTGATTTATGCCTATAATTATTTATTTAGTGCAGGACCCAGAGTTTTAACTCAGATATTGTACCCCAACACTGAGTTGTTTTGTTTAGAGCTACCCCTCTATCCCTGGAGCTACAGGTCAACTGCTGGCCTTTTGTGAGTACTTTGTATGAGATAAGATTCTCACACAATTTCTCTCCCTGACTGGCTTCACACCATGCTCCTCATGTCTCATTGTCCTGAGGGAGGCTCATGTTCCACACATGAGACATTAGGTGCTCAGCTTTGTCTTCTTTTGAATGTGAAACTCTTAATGTACCTGAAATGCAAATTTTTAAATAAGATTCCAACATTTCTGATAATCTGAATAGTGTAAGAATGTGGTATATCTTAGATAAAAAGTTTATTTAGTCCCTGGACTATGACACATTTGGAATTGATTTGATGTGTGGTGACTGGGGTTCCCAATAAAATCATGTTTCAAATGACAATGATTAGGGGGTCTGCTGTGTGTGTGTGTGTGTGTGTGTGTGTGTGTGTGTGTGTGTCTGTCTGTCTGTCTCTGTGTCTGTGTTTATTATAGCTAAGAGAGTCATGTGCCTATTCTGCTTTAAATCTCAAAAACATTTTTAGCCCAGCACTTTGCTGGTTCATTGGAAATGAAATTTCCAAGAGTTCCAAATGTGGGTGGCTTCAAACTGTCTTCCCTTGGTCTCAGCATTTGAGTAGATAGGATCACAGATTTGCAACAGGGGCATGCCTATTCATCCTAGATTATGATGAAAGTACCAACAGGGGACCACTGAATAAGCCAGCAAGTGTCTGATAGATGTTTGGTCCACGCTCATTAAAAGTGATACTCACATCTCAGCTGCCTGAGAAAGTAGGATTATATCCCAGAACCATAGGCATCTAGACTAGGAAAGAAATATTTTAAAATCATTCACGAATTCTTCCTTTAGCCAGCTGTAATAATGTAATTTTCCCCCTAGAAACCTCACTTTTAGGGAAAAATAGAAATACTGTATTTCATGTAACTGAATAGGTAAAACTTTCAAGTATTTTCAATATATTAGACTAGGTTAATTGTGACTAATGTGAAATGTAACATAAATCTAGAGCTGGGAATGTGAGTTAGTGGTAGAGTGCTTGCTTGGCATGCACGAAGACCTGGATGACTTCAAACTGCTCTCCTTTTGTCTCAGCCTTTGAGTAGATAGGGTCATAGAATTGTGACAGGGGCATGCCCATCCATCCTAGATTATGATGAAAGTACACACAGAGAGCTCACTGAATAAGCCAGCATAAGGAGAAAGCTATTCCAAATTGAACACCTAGCTGGAGAATACATGACTCTAATTTCAGGGAATAGTGCTTGAGAGAAGTTTTGATGGGTTAGAAGAGCAGGAGTTATAGATCAAGTTAATGAGCACCTGCTTAGCATGCATGGTCAGCACTGTATTAAAACAGTGTGATTTCTTCCACCCAGTCCACCTTAATTTTCTGTTTGTTCTTCAGCGAGTGGAACAATTAAGGGAATTGGTCATCTACCCCAATAAAACATACCAACTGATATACAATTGGAGGATATCAGTGACAGGTGAGATGCATAGATGCATATATATACAAACATGTACACAAATATGCAGAAATATGAAGCCAGAGTTCCTGGGAACTATATAAAACAGTGAGCATTCAGATTATATCCGTAGCAATCCTCCCTTTAGCAAGTTAGGTTAATGAGTGAGAACACAGTCACAAGAAACATTGTGATATTTCAGTGCTCTCTCAAGAAAAGTATTATATGTCTATTACATCTTCTGTGCATGACCCCTACTGGAGTGAGTAGTATACATTTACTATCACTGTAGACAAAATTTACACCAGCAAAGTATGTCTTGCACGAACAATGTATCTCATGACCTAAGGGATAGAAATCCCATGTCAGAGCTGTAAAGCAGGATCTTTCTCTATCTCTTCACGCCATGCTCCTCATGTCTCATTGTCCTGAGGGAGGCTCATGTTCCAGACATGAGACATTAGGTGCTCAGCTCTGTCTTCTTTTGGATGTGAAATTCTTAGTGTACCTAAAATGCTATTTTTAAAATAAGATTCCAACATTTCTGATAATCTGAATAGTATAAGGACGTGGCATATCTTAGATAAAAGGCTTAGTTCCTGAACCATGACTATTTGGAATTGATTTGATGTGTGGTGACTGGGGTTCCCAATAAAATCATGTTTTAAATGACAATGATTAGGGGTCTGCTGTGTGTGTGTGTGTATGTTTATTATGGCTAGAAGTTAAAGTCATGTGCCTATTCTGCTTTAACTCTTTAATATGCTTTTCGCCAAGCATTTTGCTGGTTACTTGTAGATGAAATTCCCAAAACATCCTAATCTGGGTGACTTCACATTGCTCTCCTCTCGTCTCAGCCTCTGAGTAGATAAGATCATACATTTGTGACAGGGACATGCCCATCCATCCTAGATTATGATGAAAGTACACACAGAGAGCTCACTGAATAAGCCAGCATAAGGAGAGAGCTATTCCAAATTGAACACCTAGCTGGAGAATACATGGCACTGATTTCAAGCCTTAGTGCTTGAGAGGGGATTTGTTGGGTTAGAGGAGCAGGAGTTACAACTCAGGGGAATGAGCACCTGCTTAGCATGCATGGTCAGCACTGTAGTAAAACAGTGTGATTTCTTCTACACAGTCCACCTTAATTTTCTGTTTGTTTTTCAGTGAAGTGGAACAACTAAGGGAGTTGTTCATCTACCCCAATAAACGGATAACAACTGGGTAAGTTATTTTATTTCTCATGGGAAATCTTTTGGAGAATGATGATAATCAAAAGAATATGTGATGACCTATGAAAAACTGTCCATAATAATTTTGAGTTATGAAACTAAAGAGAAAATGATAGAGCAGGTCAGAAGAGACTTGGTTATGATCTGATGGGAATTCAAGGACTTTCAATCACAATCCTTAATCCGAGTATCAAAGTGCATTTCTCAACTCCTGAAGAGCCAAGGAAGTGAGATTCCCTCTCAGAATCAAGGAGGTAGTCCCATTGTACTGTTTTACCCAAGACAATGGAGCTCTTTGACCCTGGACCAATGCTTCATTCCCCAGGACTCAATAGTCCTGAAGGCCACCAAAAAACTGCAAGGCAGTCCTGCTTCTAGCCTCGTGTTTCTTGTCCCTATCTGGTAGGCAGGAAAGACAGCCATGGGTAGTGTAAATAAAGCAGGACAAAAGAGAACACAGGATTCAGAATAACTAAGATTTGTTCAACAATTTAAGGACATTTTGTTTTTTTTTTTTTACTAGGAAAGACATCCATTTCTTTTGTTTTTTTTTTTTCTTCCATTCCTTGAACTTCAGCTTGAATTTTGAGGACTATCTCCCAGAGTCTATTTTGCTCAAGACTGTGACTCTACCACTTTATCCACAGACCCTTTTCAGACTGTTTCATAGTTAATTGGAGATTGGAGTCTCCTGGACTTTTATGTCTATGCCAGTTACACATGATCCTCAGATCTTAGTTGCCTGAGCTGGTTTGATTATAGTTCTGAAGCACAAACACCTGACCTAGGACAGGAATATTTTTCAGTCAGTAATGAAGTCTTTTTTTAATCAGGTATAAACATGTAATTTTTCCCCCAGAAGCCTCATTTGTACTGAAAATAGAAATACTCTTTTTCATATAATTCAATGTTAGGCTTTCAAGTTCTCCTAATATTAGGTCTGGTTACTTGTAGCCAACTTGAATGTAAAAGTAAATCCAAGGCTGGAAATGGGGCTTAGTGGTAGAGTGTTTGCCTAGAATGCATGAAGCCCTGGGTTTTATTCCTCAGTACCACATAAAATGCCAGAAGTGGCACTGTGGCTCAAGTGGTAGAGTGCTAGACTTGAGCAAAAGAAACTCATGGACAATGCCTAGGCTCAGAGTTTAAACCCCCAAACTGTTAAAAAAAAAAAAAGAAAGAAAGAAATCTACAAATTCACCTAGTATTTGATTGTGTATAATTTAATCCTTTAGCCCAGAGAAGAATGAAGCAAAAAGTAGTATTGAATGATGTCAGTGATAGGTGAGATGCTTGCATACATGCATATGTATGTATATACATGTATACACAAGGACATAAAGATAACAGATATGAAGCCAGATTTCTTGGAACTATATAAAATAGTTGGGCATTCAGATTATATCTGTTGCAATCCTCCCTTTAGAAAGTTAGGTGAATTAGTGAGAAAACACAGTCACAAGACTCATAGTGCTATTTCTGTGAACTGTCAAAAAAAACCCTCTTAGAACACTATATGAGTCCTTCCTTGAATGTGTAGTTGAAATTTTCTATCATTGTAACAAGTCTTCACAAGCGAAGTATACCTTGCATGAACAGTGTATCTCATAGCAGCCCTAAGGGATAGAAAGCTCATGTCAGGGATATGAAGCAGAATGTTTCTATACCCCTTTTCTTATATGCTATTTGTTAACAATTGTATGACGTATAGACTCATCCTCTATGTCTCTGCCTTATTTACTTATTGATTGAGCCCAGGTCCTGGAGTTTAACTCAGGTCTTGGGCACCAACCCTGACTTTTTTTGGCTTAAGGCTACTGCTCTATCCCTTGAGCTACAGGTCAACTTCTGGCTTTTCTCAGTAGTTTGTATGAAAATAGTATATCATGTTCTTTCCTTCTTGGTCTGGCTTCAAACCACAATCCTTAGTTCTCAGCCTGCTGAGGAGCTAAGTTTCCAGGCATGAGCCATCATATGGCCAAGTGTGCCTTATTTTGAATGTAAAATTCTTTTTTTTATTTTCAACATGATGATACAAAGGAGTTACAGTTTCATCTGTAAGGTAGTGAGTACATTTCTTTTCCAACTTGTTACCCCCTTGCTCATTGTTCTTCCACTTTCCCTCCATGCCAATCCCCCTCATCCCCAGTATATAATTAGTTTACAGCATATTGTCTTATAAGTATTGCTGTTGCATTGGTTCCCCTTTTACCCTTGTCTCACCATTTTAATGTTCCCCTTCCCTTATTCAAACAAACATATATATAATACCCAGGGTACCAAAATAAAATAAAGTGACAACAGGGCTAAACCATAGAAAAGATTTTTTTTAGAAAAACAACAGAATTTCACATAGCCCTTGATAAACCACTTTTTTCCATATCTTAGAGATTGTTTCGCTTAACATATGTGATCATTTTTACATAGCTATCAAGCTATTGTGATCATCTTTTCAGACTAATCTAGACATATACTGATTATTACCATTATAACCATAAAGTTTATGTTTCTTTGGTTCTGGCTCACTTCACTCAGTATGATTTTTTCCCAAGTCTTTCCATTTCCTAACAAATATGGCAGTGTCATTCTTTCTGATAGAAGCATACTTTTTTGGATCCCCTGCCTAAGGCCTAATATTTCTATATTTTGTGTTAAAGCAAGACAGACTCATAGGATGTTGAACATAGGAAGTGTGCGCATGGACTCAGGCAGCAGGGAACTGCTTAGGGCAGAAGGGATTTTTTCCTAGGCATTATTATTTCCTAGTCATTATTAACATAACCAGTCTTTCCGAGGTCTTCCTGGGTAAGATTTACAAATCTTACAAAATCACTAAATACAAAATTTACAACATCACAAAAGTCTTAGTTTCAGCAGATCCAAAGCAGCCTTGCACGAGGAAGCAGTCGTAGGTGATGGAGTCAGGCGGGGGTGTCTTGTCCACTTTGGGGATGGTCATGATGATATGCAGTCCTCTCCAGATGTCTGTCAGGCCTTTCTTGAACTTTACCCAGAAAGGGATGGGCAGCAGCAGCAGTGTTTCCCAGCAGCTCTGATGGATTGTCATCCCTCCTGCTGGGTTGCCTGTCAATAACCACACAGACTGGTTAAAGAAGCTTAACCTAAGGCCTGACTTTAGTGAAATCTCCCATATTTTTCTGGTTTCTTTCCCTGAGTGTACTGGCTTTTGTAGGTTGGTGCCCCACTGGTTTTTAAGGCAACCTTTTATGCGGTGGCCCCTGGGTGATTTTTGCCAGAGAGATAACTTTTATTAACAAGATGCTAAATCATGCAGACACATAGTCATTTCGAAGAAAGAGAGCATTTTAATGTCAGCTGAAGCTGACAGATGAGCCCTCCCAGGTAGAGTAGCAGCCTGTTCTTAGGTAGAGGAGTAGTTACATAGTATCAAGGAGACTGAAGGAAGAAGTGGCTGGGAAGAGGAAATCATCTGTAGTCCAGCTGGGCACAGGAGATATCAGACAGTCAGGGTAGAACATTTATTTGTTTGGTTTTTTTGTTTAGTTATTTATTTTGCTACTCCTGTGGCTTGAACTCAGGGCCTGAGCACTGTCCCTGGCTACTTTTTGCACAAGGCTAGTAGCACTCTCCCTCTTGAGCTACAGCATCTACTTGCAGTTTTTTCTGTTTATGTGGTGCTGAGGAATTGAACGCAAGGCTTCATGGATGCTAGGCAAGCACTCTAGCCCTAAGCCAAATTCCCAGCCCCAGTAGGACATCCTATAGGACGATTTATAGCCAGGGACCTCTCTCTGTGGGCCCACCTTCTATTCCTACCGAAAACCTGTGAGGCAAACTGGAGTAGCAATTAAACAATCATTTACATAGTCCTAAGTTTTCTTTTTTTCCCATTAAAAAACATTTAGAACAATTTAACTTCCAAATTTTATAGTTTGGAACCCATTTCAGATTTTCTTTTTTTTTTTTGGCCAGTCCTGGGCCTTGGACTCAGGGCCTGAGCACTGTCCCTGGCTTCTTCCCGCTCAAGGCTAGCACTCCGCCACTTGAGCCACAGCGCCGCTTCTGGCCGTTTTCTGTATATGTGGTGCTGGGGAATCGAACCTAGGGCCTCGTGTATCCGAGGCAGGCACTCTTGCCACTAGGCTATATCCCCAGCCCTCAGATTGTTTTTAATCATGCTGGAAGAACCCAAACTTCCATTTCTGATTTTATTTATGTATTTATTTATTTATTTATTTATTTATTCATTTATTCATTTATTTATTTTGGCCAGTCTTTGGGCTTGTACTCATGGCCTTTGCACTGTCCCTGGCTTCTTTTTGCTCAAGGCTAGCACTCTGCCACTTGAGCCACAGCGCCACTTCTGGCCATTTTCTACATATGTGGTGCTGGGGAATCGAACCCACGGCTTCATGTATTTGAGGCAAGCACTCTTTCCACTAGGCCATATTCCTATTCCCCATTTCTGATTTTTAAAAAAGTCTTTTACTAACCTCTGCTTGATACTGTACACTTCAGTTTTTCATTTGCATTTGAAGAAGCCTTTGAAACCTTGAATGTACTGCCCATTGTCTAGAAAACTCTTGAATTCAATTGAGTTTCTCGTAATGCAAGAATTATAAACACTATCACTGTGCCAAGGATCCAGACATAGCATTTTTGTGCCCTTTAAAAAAAATACATCCAATTGCAAAAAAGCATTGAAACCAGATTACATCATACAGATAAACATTTTTACCCTCCTCTTAAAGCTGTTCTAAGTTTTTAATATGTCCCAAGAGGCAGTGTTAGAAATACCAGTCACATCATCCATTTTTACATCGTTTCTAATATCCATCTTCAAGAAAGAGACAGGACAACATATACCTTTCTGAATTCTTAGGGTTATATGAATAACTTTTTGCCAGATTCCCCTCTTCTACCATGCATGGACTCCCCCGAGGGTCTGTCCCGCTTTGCATGGACTCCCCCCAGAGCCTGTCACCCCATGTGTAGACCAGCTGAGCTTCACCTTTTGCTAGATCAGTTTAGGTGGAAAACTCCAAAAAGGCCATGAGGTTTGGACATTGCTAAAAACCTCAAAGGATTATTGCATCATTTTAAAAAGCAACTATAGGGCTGGGATGTAGCTCAGTAGCAAAGTGCTTGCCTAGCAAGTGCAATGTCCTGGATTCATTCCCCATTACCAAAAAAAGAAAAAACAAACAAACAAACAAAAAAGAGCAACTATAGGTAAAAGGTGTCTAAGGATTCTCTAAGTTGCATTTGAAAAAAATCTGGTATTTTAATCCATAAGGCTGTTTACATTGTAATCCAGTTATCTGGCTGAGCAAAAAGCCATTGGGTTCTTGGGATTTATTTCCCCTCCACTTTGGGGGCTAAGTATTGAAAATTTGGTTGTAAAGATTTGTTTATCACAGTTAAGGAACTGCTTTGAGTTTCTCAGTAAGAGATCAGGAAAAAGGCAGGACAGGTCTGTGGACCAACCTTTGGGGTGACAACATGCTGAGTTTTTGCCATAACTTGTTCACACATACACACACACAAACTCTTGTGCACAGATCTTAAAGCTCACAAAATGAACATTGGGCAGTACATTTTCCAGTGGTAAGGGATATTTTTGCCAATCTTTCTCTTACATATGATAAAAATTTGAGACAAAACTTTCAACAAATAACTTTAGCATTGCCCAGCCCCATTACTCCAGGGCTCGGTTGTGTTGTCTAGGCTACATGTACCTAGGCTAGAAATCATGACCTTGAAAATTTCAAAATGTCAAGTGAAAATGATATCAAAGGTTTTGACAGGAAGCAAGGATATATAACTAAGATCACAGAAATGCCAACTATGTAATCTCATCATCACACTTAGTGTACTTGTGTCACTACACAGTTACACACATGTCCACCTACTACTTGTCAATTGAAAGTAAAATATTTTTAAAAGCTCAATCAGTAAAATAAGTTTTCTCCATAACATGTTACACACTTATACAAATGAAATACACTGGTACATATGTGGCACCATATACTACCATGGGAGCATGCAGAAACCCAGACAATGGCATTCTGTACTGCATTGCTTCTCACTATGAGTTTTTCAAATTTGTCTGTACCTTGCTCTGTGTATTTCTGTTGTTGAAGATTTTATATATATATATATATGCAGTATAATAAAAACATGTTTACACACACATATATATATACACATACACAGATACACACATAAACCCATATGTGTATGTGTTTAGGTTATCTACCCACTGATTTCACTGTATGCCCTTCATTGGATGCATTTATATCTTACCTTCTCTTCGAAGCTCTATTTTCAGGTATTATTGATGATTCAGGTACAGAAATGCCATGGGATTTAAAAATACATAGAGTATTTTCTATTTATATATAGAGTATATCACTTCTAGGCTTCATATTTTGTTTCTAATTACTCTGCATCTTATATATGCTCATGGACTATCATTCTCATATACATAAGATTTGTAGGAATTTTACTACTTTTCAGTAGAGGTTAGAATATATGGATTGATAAGCACATATTTATCCTGGGAAATAGTTTCATCCAAGCTGTTTGTTCTTGTACTCAAAAGCACTTAAAATCAGAATGTGTAGTTCCTCCTAATTCAAATCTATTGCCTAAGTAAAAAAAAAAAAAATCCCTTCTACTCTATGGAGTTTTATGCTGCCTAAGTCCTTGCACACACACTTTGTTTGTTCACCATCCTAATGAAGTGAGGAAACTGAGTGACAGCCATCCAGGTGCTTGGTCTGGTGGTTTCAGAGACATGATGATTGGGAGCTGTCCACCCAGCTCCAAGACCTAGAGGTGAGACAAGCCATCCTTTGAATTGCAGGTGCCTGGCTCAATGGGGAGACACAGGAGGTCCCTGCTTTGGGGAATATGTAGATACATTGTGTTGTTTAACCCCATGGGGGAGCTCTGCTCCTTCTGCTGTGTTTATGTATAAAGCTTTTCTGAGGATTGGTCTCCATCCAACTTGTCTTTAAGAGCTTGGTGCAAACTCTGTTTGAGGCTGCTGGTCTTTGAGACAGGAGGAGTTCACCATGCTGGGCTTTTAATAAAGATTCAAAATTCTACGCCTCAAAATGTGTTTTCTGTTTTCTGGTGACTGGATTTATTTCTGATTTAAGGTATAATTTGCCTTATTACATATAGAGGCCCTAGGGAGATCCTAGTGCCAAGGAGAGCATCTGGGATCCTTGAAGCCTCAGCAAGCTGGCTTCCCCCTGAGAAGTTCCAGGGGCCCCTGATCTTTCCCATTTCACTTTCAACATAATACCCAGTGAATATCACTGCTGCATTTATTCACCCTTTTTTCTTACATTTATATGTAGTTGTAATGTTTTTAAATGTCTCTTAGGCCAGTTTGGCTTACAGTATACTGTGATCTGTTGTGACTGACTTACTGTCTGAATGATCCTTTCTTGACTTCAGTAGATGCTTGATAACAATAAATAGTGATGATTATGCCTGCATATTTACAATTACTATTTCCAACTGACAGTATTTGGATGATGTACTGTCTTTCATTGTATCATGTTCTAGTTTCTTATAACAGAATATATTTTTTCCAGTCTTGGGGCTTGGGACTTAGTGCTTGAGCACAGTCCCTGGCTTCTTTGTGCTCAGTGGTAGCTCGCGACCTCTTGAGCCACAGCACCGTTTCTGGCTTTTCTTTTTATGTGATGCTAAGTAATGGAACCAAGGGCTTCATGCATACTAGGCAAGCACTCTACTGCTAAGCCACATTCCCAGACCTTACAGAATCTATTTTTATCTTGTATAGCATAATGACTTGAATTTCATATATATATATATACATATATATATATATATATGCTTAAGTCAGTTAGAGTCAGATAGAAAAGTTAGAACTGTGCAAGACTGAGATTTCAGGAAGGAGCAAACATCGGAAACTCTTTGTAAAACATACCTAGAGCAGCACCAAAAATGAGGTCATCTTGTTATGGTAGCATACCTTGCTACTAAATAAGGATGCTTTGTTTCGCTTTGTTTTTTGCCAGTCCTGGGGCTTGAACTCTGGGCCTGAGCTCTGTCCCTGGCTTCTTTTTGCTCAAGGCTAGCACTCTACCACTTGAGCCACTCCTAACTTCCAGCGTTTGTCTATGTATGTGGTGCTGAGAAACCGAACCGAGGACTTCATCTCTAAGAGGGAAGCACTTTATCACTAGGCCATATTCTCAGCCTTCAAACAAGGGTGCTATAGTCAAACAAGAGTAACCCAGTCACAAAAATAGGAAGAAGGAAAGGAAGAAAGGAAAGAAGGAAGCAAAGAAGGAAAGGAGGAAGGAAGGAAGGAAGGAAGGAAGGAAAGCAGGAAGGAAGGGAGGGAGGGAAAAAGGAAAGAACAAAGGAAATAAGGAAGGAGAAAAAGAAAAGGAATGAATAAAAAAGGAAAAGAAGGAAGTTAGGAATGAAACAAGGGGAAAAGGAAGGGATAAACATACAAACAAAAGAACTCACACTAGAAATGAAATGAGAAAGTGGTTGAGATTTGTGAAATGATTCTCAAGAATCTCTTGACATTGCACCGGATCGTTGACTGTGTATCTGTTTGCTTTTACTGAGAAATGTGTTATTAGGTCAATAGGATAAGAAAGACACAGGGCAAGACAAGTATGCTTCCTCTACATCGGTCATTTTAGGAACTCAGTTCTTTAGAAAATACCAGGTTTTCTACTTTTGAGTGTACAGTGGATTGGACAAAGAAGAGAATCCTGTTTACAGAAATGAAAAAGAGCAGAAATAGAGGATAGTGAGCAGCAGAACCATGTGCATAAAAGATCTATCTCATGCATGTGTCCTTAAAGGACCCGTCACTGCATGAAGCTAGCATCCAATGTCCTTATGTCTACCTCTGCCACTATGCAACTCTGGTTTTCATCCCAAGTCTGTAACACACTGAAAAGAGGCCCTACCTCAGGCCTTACCATGGGTTAGAACAAGATAGATATTTGTGATGCAGGCATAAGGACTGAAGAATAAGAAAGCAGGCACAAGGAAGAATAAGGAACTTAAATAGTGCAGAAGAGATTTGTAATTAGAACACACAATGCACTTATGAAGAAAACAGAAAACGCTCTCTACATTTGTTTAGTAGCAAACATGGAACATAAATATTTAGTAGTTTGATATTTTCCCAGACCAAATATGTCCATGCCACTAATTTGTATGGAAAGGTGGGTTCAGATGAGGATCTCAATAGCAATGTGCTAGTACACAGCTGTACTTCTCCAATCCCTCACCCGGGAGCCTAGGTAATCCAATAGTGGTGTGAGGTCACTTCCAGGCCTAAAAAGAATACCTTATCTGAAAACATATCTGCAGCAGGAAAAGACTAGGGCATACAGCTCAGATGGTAAAATGCTTGCCTGGCCAGCATTAAGGATTCATCCTACTGTAATACTAACTAGTGAATAAAGGCTGAAAATAGATATAAGCTTGTACAGTTATCCTTTGAAGGACCTGGAGAGTACAGTCTTTCTTTGAAAGTCTGTTTAGATGTTTTCACTGAGAATTCTGCAGATGATTTCTATATCTTCATCAAATGGAATCAGATAGGGCAAAATCATTAGAAATAAGCTATTGTAGTCAGCCTATTTTTTTAAACTCTTAACACCAGACAACCCTTTAAGAAATACCAGGTCGTGTAACTGAGAGTCTCTAATGGAGGGGATCCTGTTGGGAACATAGAGAAGGAAGTAATAGATACGGAGCAGTACAACCTGAGCTTCATATGCCAGAGATGACCCATGTGTCCATTGTTATCCAAGGCTTTGTGAAAATGGTCCACAAACCCTTATTAATGTAGAGCTCTGACGCATGAGTCAATGGTTCTCATTTCAAACCCCACGGTGTTTTCTCAGGCTCCCTACTTCTGCCCTATATTTTCTCTATTTTATGTAAAAGCAAAACAGACTCTTAGGTTTCTGAATGTAAAAAGTATGTGCAAGGACTAATGCAGCAAGGAATTACCTAGAATTGTTCTGTTTTTTTTCTTCCTAGGCAAAAGAGTTGAACTGGCAGAACTTAACCTTTATTGAAAAGTAGCAATTTTCCAAAAATCAGTTCAAAAAAACAGATTTACACTGGAATGAAATTCTATGAACATATATAAGCTTCAGAGAAATTAGAACCAGAATGTGAAGGCTACCAGTCATGTGATGTCTGTCTCTGTGTACTATTAAAATCCATAGGTCTCCTATACTGGGCTTATCAACAGTACACTAGGCTGATGCTTCAAAGAAAAGTGGAGAGATAAATGAATCCATAAAATAGACGCGCAGTGAAATAGATGGATTGGTAGATACCCTAAACATACATTTATAGTTTGTATATATGCATGTAAGCATACTTCTTTCATAATACATATATATAAGAAGTCTAAAATATAAAAACACAAAGAGAAAGATGTAGATACTTTGCAAAGCTGATAGTCTGAAGAATTTCAGTGAAGAATGTCATTGTCTGTGTTTCTGCATGCTCTCGTGGTAGAATGTGGTGTAAACTTTATACCAATTTACTTCATTTGTGTAACATGTTATGAAGGAAACTTCTTGATCTGGTTGAGCTTTTAAATATCTTTTCTTTAAATTAAAAATTAGTAGGTATGCATGCATATAATGTATAGGGTAAGAGTTTGACACAAGTACACTAAGTGTGATGTTAAGAATGCATAATTGGCATTTCTGTCTTCTTAGCTATATGTCATTGTTTCCTGCCAGAACCTTCAATATCATGTTCACTTGACATTTTGGACTTTTTAAATTCATGATTTTTAGGCTACACATCATTCTTTGCTGTTGAAGGAGTTATTTCTTCTGTTTAGAAGTATGTCTGTATGTATTAACATCTTTCTCCTTTCCCCTCACAAACTGGTCATGCAGAGACTACTATTTCATCTTGCATTTTTTTTAGATCAGCCTGTAGCTTCCATGTAAAAGGGAGAGTGTTTGTGTTATCATATGTTAATTTTTATCAGTTTG
Organism: Perognathus longimembris pacificus; assembly: GCF_023159225.1. Taxonomy (NCBI): domain Eukaryota; kingdom Metazoa; phylum Chordata; class Mammalia; order Rodentia; family Heteromyidae; genus Perognathus; species Perognathus longimembris. Next base: position 43,824,337 of record NC_063163.1, on the reverse strand, counting down.
AGAAAGTTTATGTTTCCTTCATGATTTCTTCAACAGTCCATTGGTTGCTCAAGTGATTATCATGTACCAGGTGTGTGCTTATATAGTTCCTAAAGTTATGTTTTCTAATTTTATTTAATTGCCAGTTAAGATATAGGAAATAATTTCAGTTTTTAAGACTACAGAGGCTTTTCCAGGAAGAGGAGGAAGGAACATTCTTCTTTTTTTATATTCTTTTATTGTTTTTGTCCTCAGTAATTATTTATTCTCAAAGTGATGTACAGAGGGGTTACAGTTTCATAGTTAAGGCAATGGGTGCATTTCTTGTACAATTTGTTACCTCCTACCTCATTTCCCCCCTCCCCCCTCTCCCTTCCCCTCTCCTCCCAGGAGATGTTCTGCTGGTTTAAACCAAATGATTTTGTAAGTATTGCTTTTGGAGTCATTTTTTAAATCCTTTGTCTCTTGATTTTGATATTCCCTTTTCCTTCCCTAGATCTAATACCAGTATATACAATATCCAGGGTACTCAGATGAGATACAGTGATAGCACGGAAACAACCCCAGGCACGGGATACAATAGAATCATCAACAAAACAAAGCTACAATTTCACATGACATATTGAAAGTAATTACAACAGTGATATAACACTCCTTTCTGAAACATGGAGTTTATTTCACTTAACATCATCTTATGTGTTCCTAAGTGCATAGCTCTTGGGCTCTTGTGGTCCTCTGCTGTGACTAGCCTAAAACTGCT